>NC_060130.1:113880892-114181517 GCF_021461395.2 Schistocerca americana | reverse complement strand
GACGGCGCTTACTATTAAAAGAGTAAATTTAGCTCTCGCTCGTGTCCGCGTGTGCGTTCACACTTTGTATCTTCCATGGTTATTTCCATGTCTAGTATATAGTGACGTCACTCAGCAACAATGCAGGGCAAATTCATTGCAGACTTGGTATGTATTTCTTCCAGTGTGCGATTTCTTTAACGTGGAGTATGTGGAACGGCAGGGAGGATGAAAGGGGGTGTGGAGCACTGGGTGTTTGCGACAGGTTCTTTTAGGCTGACACTTCAAAATATTTTTCTTCCTCTTTTTTCTCAAATTCCGTACACAGTTAACCATATGCTGCGTCAGTCTGGAATGCCCGGCGTCCCTTAAGTGAGTTAGGTGCCAAAAGTGAGGACCCCTACCGTCGGGACCATCGCAGCATCTGTGGCAATGACGGCGCACACGCAAGTTGCACAGAAAGTTTAACGCTTGCTCTCCAACAGAGATCTGAATAATTAACCAGGTCTCACTCCACAGCACCACTGCCCATTGACATATGAAATTTAAAACCAGACTAAAACAATCCGTTAAGCTTTGCCATAAATAATCATGAAAACAGTAACGGTTCTGGGCTCCATAAATATCAAGCATAACATACAGCACAATGGGTAAGAAGCGAGCATTCATCGTTAATTAGTGACATAGCTAACATCTTTCCATCTTGCCATTTAGTATTAAAGTTACCAGACAGTAGAGTAGCCCACGCCCGGGTATCCGGGTTCGATTCCCGACGGGGTCAGGGATTTTCTCTGCCTCGTGATGACTGGGTGTTGTGTGATGTCCTTAGGTTAGTTAGGTTTAAGTAGTTCTAAGCTATAGAGGACTGATGACCGTAAATGTTAAGACCCATAGTGCTCAGAGCCATTTGAACCATTTTTTGAAGTAGAGTAGCGGCCGTTCTAACTACTCCCTAGCTACTTAAAATAGGGCACTCACAGTTAGTTAACCTTAACGAGCTAGACGTCGCATGTAACTATGCCAGTAGATCGTTATGATGAACTATGTCTCCGCCAATGGGCATTAGCTGTAACTTAAGCCACAGCTTTCGTTTAAGGCCGGGATCTAACCCCTTTATAACTGAACAGGCTCTAGCCGGACTAGCAGTAAAACTCTCCAAACAGTGATAGTCATGAAAAATAGTGCCTGAGGCTAATCAGTCACTACAAAATAATAACACTTCTCGGTGTAGGATCTTGCAGATAAAACACAGACCGCCACTAAGAACTGTGGACAACAGCATCAACGAAGACAAGTATGTTCTTCCTTACGTACTGCATTGGCTCATCTTAATAAATATGGACACGTCTGTAAAAAAGCAGTAATAGAAACCCACACCAAGAGCTCGTTTCTTAAACCCACTCAAAATGGACAATATCTGGCAGTGCTTAAGTCACACGCCGATCACAGTGAAGTAATACCAAAATCATAACGGCAGAACTCAGGACAAATATAGAGGAACATAAGGCAGCGACACAATTAAGCACGCCCACGCTCGTCCAATATCGAACAAGATCGTAACAAAATATAGTCAGTCACATTTAATGCCTCTCGAGCATAGCTCTCGCAAATCCTATGCCCCCAGATAACGTCTATGAGCGGCCATCTAATGTACAATAATTCCTCCAGTATCAATCTAATTGCTCGAAATTCCATTCGGAATACACGGAAGACAATCTTGTCTTTCCTCTCTAATGACATGCAAACTTATTTATTATTCGATTAAATCACTATTAATATCAGTGAGAAGGGAAACTCCCCATCGCACCCCCATCAGATGTAGTGGTAGAATGACCAAGTGGACAGCTCGTCAAAAACTGACCGCAGATCAAGCAAGAAGACAGGAAGAAGATATACCGAACTGTGAAAAAAAGAAGCAAAATAAAAGCAATGAACGGTCCTAGCTGAAGATGTGCTACATCGAGTGAACTGCAAGAACCACGGCGTCGTGGTTGTGTGGCTACGGTGTTGGACTGCAGAGCTGGAGACCTGTATCCAAATCTTCCGCGCGCCTCTTTTTAACTCAAAACTGTGAACTTTCTGTCCGGTCACTGACGTGTGCTCTCGTTCTGAAGTATTCGAAATTGTCATACTACACAATGGTTATAGGATATGAGTCATGTGGTAAGAATGTATTACCGTCGCAAGTAAATGTGATGAACAGTGAACATGGGAAGATGCCGCGTAGACTTCTCACAGAAATGAAAACAAATAAACGGGTGTGAATTATGTTACACCAGAGGAATTCAAGAGTCAAAACTTCCAAAATGTAACGCAAGAGTACAACATGCAGTTCTTGTTCAGAACAAATAGGAAGTACGTAGGTCTGGAGGTCCCTTCTTTACACCTCGCTGTTGCTAACGTACGTTACACCACGACACGGTCAAAATTTGAGTACAGCGAACACACATTTCAGCGCCCGTACGGAAAGTTCATAATTTTGTGGCATGAGGGAGATTTGAACACGGTTCTATCCGTATCCAGTTCAGTGCCGTGACCACAGAACTACCACGCCAAGCCTATTCAACCCGTTCGATGTTGCACATCTTGAGCTTGGGCCGTTTATAGTTTCCATTTTGCTTATTTTTTCACTGTTCAGAACATCTTCCTGCCTTAATGCTTGATCTGTGTTCAGTTTTGAAGGGCTAGCCCCTGGGCCATCTTACCACTAAATCTGAGGGGGCTGCGAGATACTGGATCAGATTTCAGACAAAAGCCACAAGGCCAATACACCCTAATACAAGGCGACTACGCAGAAACTGAGAGCGAGTCATGTCTCATGTAGTTGGGGTACCAAAACAGCATGTGTGCCTAATCACAGATCACACGTCACAGTGGAATCAGTCACAATGAAGCTATAACCGATTCCCAGTGAAACCACGGAGAAAACGTAATACGCGATAGAACAGGAACACACACACCACCCGTACTTACTACAAAGCCACACTGACAACACCTTGTCGGTGCCCTGCCGCAGGAAACACCCTGGCCTGTTGCTGATGGAACATAACCGAAGCTAGCAAGTACCTCACTATTTTACCATAAGCCAATAAACAACCAACATGACAACGAAGAAAACAATTCAGAAAGCACTGTCGCCTCCAGAGGCACTCCGCATAACATCCAAGTCTGTACAGGTTTCGTTGCAGATGACCGAATTCACTACACTAATTATGCAATCCCTATTACAGAAACCGAAGACAGGATTTCAGTCGGGCTGGGCAAGCAAAATCTCAATGTACAGGTGACAATACCAGGCATCGGGAATAAACCTTCGCCAATTGAACCTCAGGAATTTTGCACAGTTAAACGTAAATACCCCATTAGGAACGACATCACGCTGGGAACCTCGCAAAGCCATCTAACCGATTTCACCGGTCGTGTAGCCTAACCCACCGGCAATACACACGCTCACTAGTGCAAAATATGAGACCGACAAATGTTAATGACTATCCCAACTAGTGACCCGCACACGAGACAAACAACGCGTATCCCTATTACTAACGATGTCCCTTTTTGCTAAACGACTCACAATAGACCCAACACATCTGAGCCCATGTGATTCATGGTTGATTAGGAACACAAAGACACTCAACACTGATAGCGAAACCATGGAGGCCTCAGCCTGCCGGTCTCTATAAAACAAACTCTTACAACAGCTGGCAGAAAGTAAGTGTCCAATCCGATGCTTGCAAGATTCGACAAAATCAGTAACCACGGTTGAACGAATTAGCAAAATAGTTGAAACAGTGCAGCTATTTAGAAGAGTACTAGAGTGGAGGTTTTTAATTAAATGTATTGAAGCATTCCCAGTAAATATGGCTGGCTCCACAGCTGTTAATTTTACTATGCATTGCAAAAATGATTTTCGCATGTTTCATCCTCCAATGCTCAATTGCATACTGTAGGTATATGTTAACAAAAATAATTATAAACGAGGAACCAGTTCTATACAACATCGTTTGTTCTCACAGTCGAAAACTATGCTAAAGTAGTTCAGCTCAGAACTTTTAGATTGCTGAGATACCTTCGCAGTTGGTTAAATAGAGAGAAATATGTACTGTGATCCGTTTATAAGTTGTTATCATAAATAGACGCGCATAAACTGAACAACAAGCAACTCTATTTCTTATGAAGGTACGGTAGGACATTCGATAATTATATTTTTATATGGATTAGTCATTGTGAGAGAACCTGTGCAAGTGACAAACTTAAAAGGGTAAAGTTTTAGCGACAGGTCAACAAGGAATAAATTTGCTGTCGTTTTTTGTGTCAGTGATAAAGACTTTTGACAACAGCGTGAATCTCAAATACAAAAAATTTACAGTTGGTGTTTTACTGGGAGGGATGGTTACTCAGGCCTCTCTGCTGGGCAAGATCTAATTTAATCTAAGACGCTGTGTACGTGCTAAAACTAATAAACAAGCACAGGATGTTACTGCGTAACTTCCATATTTGAAGGCACTGTTACCGAGTTCTTAACTCATTACATTTAAAATTTACAAACTACCACGCAAGTGCCGAGACTACATTTCTATACCTGTGTAATATTACATTTCAGCTCTTCTGTTTAATGAAAAAGGAATTCTAAATATGTCTGTATACATTACTTATTTTTCGGTACACTACATACAGGGAATATCAAATGTCTTATCAGAAAGATTGTAAAATGTTACGTGAACAGGTTAAGCATTCATAGGGTAAACACTGAAGAATCCCCCGATTTGTGAAAACATTGCGGATTCTTCAGCCTATCATATACACTGCAGAGCCAAAGGAACTGGTACACCTGTCTAATATTGTTTGGGGCCACACGGGCACGTAAACGTGCCGCAACACGAAGTGGTATGGACTCGACTAATGACTGAAGTAGTGCTGGAGGCAACTGACACAACGAATCCTGCGGGGCTGTCCATAAATCCGTAGGAGTACGAGTGGGTGTAGATCTCTTCTGAACAGCACGTTGCAAGGCATCCCAAATATGCTAAATATTGTTCATGTCTGGGGAGTTTGGTGGCCAGCGGAAGTGTTTAAACACGGAACAGTGTTCCTGGAGCTTCTCTGTAGCAAAGAAAATGGCTCTGAGCACTATGGGACTTAACATCGGAGGTCATCAGTCCCCTAGAACTTAGAACTATTTAAACCTAGCTAACCTAAAGACATCACACACATCCATGCCCGAGGCAGTATTCGAACCTGCGACCGTAGCAGTCGTGCGGTTCCGGACTGAAGCGCCCAGAACCGCTCTGCCACCACGGCCAGCTACTCTGTAGCAATTCTGGATGTGTGGGGTGTCGCATTGTCCTGTTGCAATTGCCATCGGTAAGCACAGTGGACATGAATGGATGCAGGTGATCAGACAGGATGGTTACGTACGTGTCACCTGGGAGAGTCGTATCTAGACGTATCAGGGATCCCACATCACTCCAACTGTATACGCCCCACACAATTACAGAGCCTCCTTCAGCTTGAACAGTCCCGTGCAGAGTCCATGGATCCATGAGATTGTCTCTATCCCCGCACACGTCCATCCACTCGATCCAATTTGAAACGAGGCTCGTCAGACCAGGCAACATGTTTCCAGTCACCGTCAGTCCAATGTCAGTGCTGACGGGTCCAGGCGAGGCGTAAAGCTTTGTGTCGTGCTGCCATCAAGAGTACACGGTTGGGCCTCCGGCTCCGAAAGTCCATATCGATGATGTTTCGTTGAATGGCTCGCAGGCTGACACTTGTTGGTGGTCCAGCATTGGCATCTGCAGCAATTTGTGGAAGGGTTGCACATCTTTCACTTTGAACGAGCCGGCCGAAGTGGCCGTGCGGTTAAAGGCGCTGCAGTCTGGAACCGCAAGACCGCTACGGTCGCAGGTTCGAATCCTGCCTCGGGCATGGATATTTGTGATGTCCTTAGGTTAGTTAGGTTTAAGTAGTTCTAAGTTCTAGGGGACTAATGACCTCAGCAGTTGAGTCCAATAGTGCTCAGAGCCATTTGAACCATTTTTTGAACTTTGAACGATTCTCTTCCGTCGTCGTTAGTTCCGTTCTTGCAGGGTCTTTTACCAGTCGCAGTTTTGTCGGATATTTGATGTTTCACCGGATTCCTGATATTCACGGTACACTCGTCAAATGGTCGTACGGGAAAATCCCGACTTCATCGCTACCTCGTAAATGCTGTGTCCCATCGCTCGTGCGTCGATTATAGCACGACGTTCAAACTCACTTAAATCTTGATAATCTGCCATTGTAGCAGCAGTAGCCGACCTAAAAACTGGGCCACACTTTTGTTATCTTATACAGGGTGTTACAAAAAGGTACGGCCAAACTTTCAGGAAACATTCCTCACACACAAATAAAGAAAAGATGTTATGTGGACATGTGTCCGGAAACGCTTAATTTCCATGTCAGAGCTCATTTTAGTTTCGTCAGTATGTACTGTACTTCCTCGATTTACCGCCCGTTGGCCCAATTGAAGGAAGGTAATGTCGAATTCGGTGCTTGTGTTGACATGCGACTCATTGCTCTACAGTACTAGCATCAAGCACGTCAGTACGTAGCATCAACAGGTTAGTGTTCATTACGAACGTGGTTTTGCAGTCAGTGCAACGTTTACAAATGCGGAGTTGGCAGATGCCCATTTGATGTATGGATTAGCACGGGGCAATAGCCGTGGCGCGGTACGTTTGTACCGAGACAGATTTCCAGAACGAAGGTGTCCCTACAGGAAGACGATCAAAGCAATTGATCGGCGTCTTAGGGAGCACGGAACATTGCCAGCCTATGACTCGCGACTGGGGAAGACATAGAACACGAGAACACCAGCAATGGACGAGGCAATTCTTCGAGCAGTTGACGATAACCCTAATGTCAGCGTCAGAGAAGTTGCTGCTGTACAAGGTAACGTTGACCACGTCACTGTATGGAGAGTGCTACGGGAGAACCAGTTGTTTCCGTACCATGTACAGCGTGTGCAGGCACTATCAGCAGCTGATTGGCCTCCACGGGTACACTTCTGTGAATGGTTCATCCAACAATGCGCCAATCCTCATTTCAGTGCAAATGTTCTCTTTACGGATGAGGCTTCATTGCAACGTGATCAAATTGTAAATTTTCACAATCAACATGTGTGGGCTGACGAGAATCCGCACGCAATTGTGCAATCACGTCATCAACACAGATTTTCTGTGAACGTTTGGGCGGGCATTGTTGGTGATGTCTTGATTGGGCCCCAAGTTATTCCACCTACGCTCAGTGGAGCACGTTATCATGATTTCATACGGGATACTCTACCTGTGCTGCTAGAACATGTGCCTTTACAAGTACGACACAACATGTGGTTCATGCACGATGGAGCTCCTGAACATTTCAGTCGAAGTGTTCGTACGCTTCTCAACAATAGATTCGGTGACCGATGGATTGGTAGAGGCGGACAATTCCATGGCCTCCACGCTTTCCTGACCTCAACCCTCTTGACTTTCATTTATGGGGGCATTTGAAAGCTCTTGTCTACGCAACCCCCGTAGCAAATATAGAGACTCTTCGTGCTCGTATTGTGGACGGCTGTGATACAATACGCCATTCTCCAGGGCTGCATCAGCGCATCAGGGATTCCATGCGACGGAGGGTGGATGCATGTATCCTCGCTAACGGAGGACATTTTGAACATTTCCTGTAACAAAGTGTTTGAAGTCACGCTGGCACGTTCTGTTGCTGTGTGTTTCCATTCAGTGATTAATGTGATTTGGAGAGAAGTAGTAAAATGAGCTCTAACATGGAAAGTAAGCGTTTCCGGACACATGTCCACATAACATATTTTCTTTCTTTGTGTGTGAGGAATGTTTCCTGAAAGTTGGGCCGTACCTTTTTGTAACACCCTGTATATGCGTTGCCGACCGCAGCGCCGTTTTCTGCGTGTTTAAATATCTCTGTATTTGAATATGTATGCCTATACCAGTTTCTTTGCGCTTCAGTTTATATAGGAGCACTTTGCGCAACACTTCACCACAACCTCAATAGGCAGCCCATACTGCTAACTATTGCACGTCCCGAGTGAGGAGACCTGTCTCGCTGGCCGCTGCATGCGCCACGTCGCAGTGACAGACAGCGCCGCGCACAGAGCGTGGCAGGATTCTTAAAATTCACGCAGGGCAAGATTTCGCGGTACGATATGGGCTTACTTGTTAAAAATATCACACTGAGCTAATTGCTTAATGTGATATATCGGTGTATTTTGTTATAAGAATTCTCTGCAGTAATTGCTAAACATTTAAAATCATGGGCGCTTGGAAAATATTGGTCAAAAAGGCATGCAACAAAGGATATAGAACAATGGAAGGTAGTCATACAATGGAATCCTAAAATAAAACAGCATGACGTCATTAATGTATACAAAGTCCACTGCTTAAGTCTTTTGCCTAAAAATGTATTGATATTTACTGTCATTTTGAAGAATATGCTATTACATCATTAAATTATAGTAAATCACCCACAGTCTGTAATGTCAAAGAGTCTTGCCTCGTAAACCATATTAACATTTACCGCCATTTTGCAGTATATAACACGACATCGTTATGTTACAGTGATTCAATCATACATTGTAGTACCAAAGTGTCTTCACTTATAAATTATGGTAATATTTACCAACATTTTAATTAGGGTAACTCTGCTGCTGATGACCCTTTCTCTATGATACCAGACAAATGATGAGGCTCATGCAATTGAACAAGAAAGAACAGGAGGAGAGCGAGGCGTTTCCCCCCATGTTAGCAAGCCTATTGACCTACATGAATGTGGGAGGCGGCGCTGAATTCCCGCCTGTTTAAGCCATCCTGTTGGCCAAGATCAGTGAGGGGGAGGGCTGCTTTTCCTTAGGGCATTATCTCGGTTAGGACTTCGGTAGATGGATGACCATTTTCCCGCCAAGTTTTATGTCACGGAATTGCCCAAGATGTGTGGTTGACCTTTGACAGGGCTATCCTGACACGTGACACACATCAGGTTGCATTCTGACCTTGAAAGTACATCATGAAATTTCCTGAGATATGAGGGCTGCGGGTAAGGTTTTCACAGAAGCTCGATCGGGACCTTGATATAAAATCGTAACAAAATCGAGTCAGGTTTTTAAGAGAAAGCAGTATGAGACGACTTATCAGTATGACGGTGAACCTCATCTGTCTCGGAAGCACGCGCTGATTCTTTTGGGAAGGGTGTAATAATGCTCTTGCAGCCTCTCCCAACGCAAGCTGGCCCACGACTAGTACAACATGTCCTTGATCCTGGATAGTGGTACTGCGATGAATCTGACATCTTAGCTGGTCCCACAAATATTCTATTGGAGACAGATTTGGGAATATTATCTGCCACAGAAATATCTCAGTGTCATGCAGACACTTCATACAAACATATGACATGTTGTATGAGCATTGTCCTGTTGAAAAATTGCACAAAAATACTGGTCACATGAGAGGTAACACATGAGAGGTACCACATGACGACGCAGTACGTCCGTGACATATTGTTGCGCCATCAGAATTCCCTCAGCCACTACCAGCCCTGTCGTGAAGTCATACCTTAGGGCTGCCCATTCTATAACGCCAGGACTAACGTGCCCCTCTAAAACACTGGAAGAATGAACTTCTCACAAGCTCACTGCCATACTCCACGACGATGGTCGTCTCCGCTAGTGAGAGTTCATCGCTGAACAAAGTCGATGACATTCATCGCCAGTCCATTCTTCCCAGTCATGTCGTCAGTTCAGTCTTCAATAAATGGTGTAAGATGACACAGTATGTTGCAGGGAGTCCATTACTTGTTTTCGGAAGATAGGCGTACATATGAAGGGGTGACAATATGCCTGGTGCACAATATGGTGATCCTCCCTTGCGATGGGGAGACGTGATCGCCCACAACCTTGACAGCTGGTATGACTGACCTCACGTTTCTATGCCGTGCAACATCTTTCCACACAATTCGACCAGGCAGCCAACTGAAAATCCACAATGAGGGCCTTTTCAAACTCTGTCAGACGCTGATAATGCTGTCTCACACAAGGACACAGCATCTCCATGTCCTTCACAGTTATCGCTAACCTTCTGACGCTCTTTATGCCTCTTGTGTACCCTACCAGTGCTGGTAACAACACTAAATACGAAGACAACTAATGCACTGTTCTACCTGTCACAGGGAATTGTAAATATAATCATTTACATGCCACATCTACATCTACGGACTTAAATTGACATACGACCATGTCTTCCGGATGCTTGGAAGCATGGAAGCAATGAGGCCTTGGTAAGTCGCTGAAGGGAGTCGGCAACTCTTCTGCACACACAAGTCACCAATTCCCGTTAATTCTGGGGAAAGGGGCGATGAGCTCTGACGCTACGTTCAGTCACATCCCAGATGTGTTGGATCGGGTTTAGATCTGGCGAGTTGTGTGGCCAGCACATCAACTGGAAGTCGCCTGTGTTCCTCGAACCACTTCATCACACGCTTTGCTTTGTGACATGGCGCATTATCTTGTTGAAGATGCCGCTGCCGTCGGAAACATTACAGTCATGAAGGGGTGTGCGTGGTCTGCAATCAGTGGACGACACACCTTGGCCGCCATGGTGCCTTGCACACGTTCCACTGGACCCATGAATGCCCACATGAATGTTCCCCAGAGCATAATGAAGCCGCCACCAGCTTGTCTCCGTGCCGAGGTACAGGTGCCAAGGAGCTGTTTCCTGGAAGACAATGGGATGCCATGCCCATGCACATGCATGGTTCGTGGGCTGTGGATGCCCATTGCTAGGAGTGATCGGTGCGCTGTGCGTCCAGACACACTTGTACTCTGCCAAACTTTAAAGTTTGATGTTAGTTCCGCACAATTCGCCGCCTGTCCTGTTTTACCAGTTTCTAACCTACGACGTCCGACATCTGCAGTGAGGGCTGGCCACCCAACCACACGACGTCTGGACGTGGTTTCACCTTAGTTTCGCCACAAGCCGTGCAGTTTCCGAAATGCTCGTGCTGAGCCTCCGGGCCATCGCAATCTGCCCTCGGTCAAACTCAGATAGATCACTGCCTTCCCCATTCTACATACGGACAGCACGCTAACTGATACTACATACATCGTGTTTTGTCTGATTAGCTGTCATTCCTCGCCAGTTGACGCTGCTATTGCTTGGAGGGGTTTATATCGATAACAGGTCGGTGGTCTGATGTTCCGGCTGATCAGTGTATATGCAAGAAGTCAGATACGAATTTATTAAAAGCTGATTTGCAAATGCGTCAGTACTATAGGTCCTCTACATTTACAGATAGCATAAAATCAAAATGAATTTACCAGCTTCTTACCTAATCTTCCTAGTTAATCTGTATCCAAAATTTACGATTTGACATGTTTTAATTGTATATTTTTTATAAATGATCATTAATAAAATTGTGTTAAACAGCCATGGAGGCGTGATTTATAATGATTAAAATAAGTATATGCGATTGCAGTCTTTCTCGGTATATTCCACTGATGAATTCTTCTCGGGTTATCAGCCGAGTGGTGGCGTCGTCTTGTAGCACCGTTTCAATGACTTTCGTACCCATCATCTTCTGGCGAAGAAGACACACTTGTGAAGATGATGGGTACGAAACTCATTGAATCGTTGCGACAAGACGACGCCACCACTCGGAGGATAACCCGAGAAGAATTCATCATTAAAATAAGTTCAAATGGTTCAAATGGCTCTGAGCACTATGCGACTTAAGTTTTGAGATCATCAGTCGCCTAGAACTTAGAACTAATTAAACCTAACTAACCAAGGACATCACACACATCCATGCCCGTGGCAGGATTCGAACCTGCGGCCGTAGCGGTCGCTCGGCTCCAGACTGTAGCGCCTAGAACCGCACGGCCACTCCGGCCGGCTTAAAGTTAGTAATTAAAGTTATTCCATCTAAAAAATAGAACGACATCCTTCGCTCAAACTAGTCATATGTATTTATAATTTTGCGTAATTTCTAGTCACGTCATATAACCGACTGTAGCTATTGTTTGTGAATATAATTTGTTTAATATTGTGTTTTTTTTTTTTTTTCAATGGACTGACGAAAAATGACCACAGTGTATTAAACTGAATGCAGAAATAATTTATGGATGTGCTGTTACTTTTAGATACAAATGTTGGTAATCACTTACGTATCTAACATTGGTTCAATAGTGTTTGACGTCACAGAAAGTATTTAAGAGCAAGGTGTAGGACATGCATGGCCTTTTGTTGATTTGGTGGTTGTAGTGTTTCGGTCAGTCCTTGGCGTGGGACTGTCGCATCTGTATGAGTTAAATACGTTACCTTTTTTTGGACTTACATTATTTGACTATTTTTGATGTTTCAGCATTATTTTTTAAATAGCTTTGTTTATTGACTTTACGCATGTTTTCGCAGTGGTTATTTAGGATAACGAACCTTATTTTACGTCACGAATGATAGTGGGTAACTGCGCTTTTGGACTTCGAGTGTTTGCTGCTGATTTTCGTTAATTAATGTGGGTCTATATGAACTTTGCTCGGACGTGTTTCTGTATTCGATGCTCTCCATACACATTAGTAGTATAGGTACTCACAATTTGTGTGAAGTTTAAGTTTCCGCCATTAGTTGACGCAGCAGCTGTGGCACTGCAGTCACTGGTAGTGGCGGTAGTTTGAAAATCCCAGATGGCGTCTGCAGCAAATTCAAAAATCCAAGCTAGTGGATGGCGGGAAATTTAAAAATACACGATGGTTCTGGTGGGAAATTAAAAAAATACAAAATGGCGGTGGTGGGAAATTTTAAAACATGCGGGAAGGTGGTGGTGGGAAAATTAAGAAATGAAAGAGGACAGAACTAACCCAGTTCTGTTTTGGACCACTACCCTGTTCTCTTCCCCTCTCCTGCCAATCACAGCAGAGTATTTTAGTGAACACTGACATGAAGCAGCCAATCACAGCTCCGTATTTCAGCATGCGTTTAGATGAGACAGCTACTCACAATGTAGCCCACAAATTACGTAATCTGCACTTGAATAAAAATGTAGCCAAGTTCAGAAAAGTTCCAAAAATACGTAAACTTCACATGAATAGCGGGAGAAATCTGAGTCATGTTCAGACATTAGTCAATACTGCAATATTTCGCATGAATTGACGATCTGTTCAAAGATATTTACCTCTGAATTACATTGACTGGCGTCACACACACACACACGTACGTCACAGTGAGATTTTTGATAATTCAGTGACTTGCGAGCCGCTGTTGCCGTTCCTGCTTCTGCACTGCAGAAACATAAACCAGAACACACATGCTGTCTCTCTCTCTCTCTCTCTCTCTCTCTCTCTCTCTCTCTCTCTTTCCTTCTTTCTCTCTTACAAAGTAATCTAGGATTTGTGTGTTTTACCAAAACCGATACAATTCACGCGAGCTTTATTTCCTTTTCTTCATATGATTTTTTTGCGGTTCCGTGCTGCAGAAACCTCCGGTTACAGGTCGTGACATACAGTCATTGAGATGAAACGTTCCTGGGTAGACCTCTTGAGCTGTTCGCATTTTGAATAGCTCGGTGTACCATTTGGCATGAAGCATTTCTCGAAATTTGTTTGACGTTTATGTTTACTAAGAAATTAGCTGACTGAATTTATCCTTTCTGGCAACTACCATCGTGAACTTACTTTATACATTTGATAAAACATGGCTATCTTTCACGTCAACAGGTTTTGTACTAACTGTTCTGTGTTTTGTATGATTGCCGGCTGGTGTGGCCGAGCGGTTCTAGACGCTTTAGTCTAGAACCGGGTGACCGCTACGGTCGCAGGTTCGAATCCTGCCTCGGGCATGGATGTGTGTGATGGCTTTAGGTTAGTTAGGCTTTAGTAGTTCTAAGTTCTATGGGACTGATGACCTCGGATGTTAAGTCCCATAGTGCTCAGAGCCATTTGAACCGTTTTTCGGGTATGATTATATTGATTGTCTAGATCTCGAACAATATCAATCCCTTTAAAAGAACCCTGAGCAGTGAAATGTTTAAACAATTTTATTTAAGAGTTCTACTGATTCACTCCAGTAGTAATTGAGTTTTTACCATATACGCTAAATGTTAGACAAAGTTCGGTGACATCCATTGTAATGTTGTCAGTATGTGCTAAAAGATTTGCTAATTTATCTAGTGTTCAGAAAACTTACATAAAGGTGACCAAACCTCGTACTTTACGGTGACTGAAACGTATTGTAGACATACTTAATTGTATAGGTTTTTTAATTACAGCATTGCTTCTGGAAAAGGCGGTAATCTGCTGAAGATGTCGAAGCAATGCACAATATAACCCTTCATTTATAAGACAGTCAAACCTGGATCAGTTTCCGTTTGGAGGTTAACAATCGCTCTGTCATATCATTTAGGTATTTTGCGTAAAGTATCTGTCATAAGCACATCCCAAAAGTATTGTATATACAGTTTTCAGCATAATATCCTAAGTAATTGTTAGTAAGCGCTCTTGTTGGAAGACTCTTTGAGGAGAAGTTTTTTCATGAAATACAGATCAAGCCTGTTTCTCCTACATGATCCTATGTACAGCCAATCCTGTCATTGAGTGCTGTCACGTCCACTTTATGATTCTGTCTTTGCATCTCAGTCAGCTGTTTACAAGCAGCCTTTGCATCATGAAATGCCTTAGAAATCCTCATCCTGCTGAAGATGTCGAAGCAATGCACAATATAACCCTTCATTTATAAGACAGTCAAACCTGGATCAGTTTCCGTTTGGAGGTTAACAATCGCTCTGTCATATCATTTAGGTATTTTGCGTAAAGTATCTGTCATAAGCACATCCCAAAAGTATTGTATATACAGTTTTCAGCATAATATCCTAAGTAATTGTTAGTAAGCGCTCTTGTTGGAAGACTCTTTGAGGAGAAGTTTTTTCATGAAATACAGATCAAGCCTGTTTCTCCTACATGATCCTATGTACAGCCAATCCTGTCATTAAGTGCTGTCACGTCCACTTTATGATTCTGTCTTTGCATCTCAGTCAGCTGTTTACAAGCAGCCTTTGCATCATGAAATGCCTTAGAAATCCTCATTGTGCAACCAGTTAATACACCAAGCACTGAAAATGTATCAGATATTGGAATAAGAGATAATACTCTACCAGTTTTTGGGATGAGTGTTATATGCTCTCTTTAGGTCGATTTTGGTTTGGAGCGGCTTGTGAAGCAATTTTACGACCAGTTTTCACAGCTGATAACAGATTACTACCAAGCGTCAAGTATTTTAGATTTCTTCAAACTGTTTTAACGATTCTGTTCTTTACATTCTCTGCATTCTTCTTCTTCTCCTGTTTCTTCTTCATCTTTTTCATACTGACACCCATTTTGAATTTAGCTTCCACATTATTCCAGTCACGCTTTTAAAGCAGCTAATTTTTAACTGAGCTTAGCATCTTTTGCTTCCTCTCTGCGCCAGTCTCTTTCAGCCAAAATCTAGTGTGGTTTCACCGCCACACACCACACTTGCTAGGTGGTAGCCTTTAAATCGGCCGCGGTCCGTTAGTATACGTCGGACCCGCGTGTCGCCACTATCAGTGATTGCAGACTGAGCGCCGCCACACGGCAGGTCTAGAGAGACTTCCTAGCACTCGCCCTAGTTGTACAACCGACTTTGCTAGCGATGGTTCACTGACAAAATACGCTCTCATTTGCCGAGACGATAGTTTAGCATAACCTTCAGCTACGTCATTTGCTATGACCCAGCAAGGCGCCATTATCAGTTACTATTGATATTGTGAATCATGTACCATCAAGAACGACGTTCATCATTAATGGAGTAAAGTTAAGTATTCCACCAGCTACGTCCGTTTTTCTAAATTCTAATTTCCTTGTTATGTTCCAGACCTCACGCCAGCCTGCGTGAGCTAAAACACGTGCATTTCGGCCTCGTTTAGTAAAACGGTGTTGGCTCTCTTGCCAACCACAACATTGGCGACGAGGCAAAACCGCGTTCTTCTCTAAACTGCCCTGATTTACTTGTGTAATGGCTTCGCCACAATCTCCAGATGTACTGTCCGAATTTTATCTCTTACTGAATCAGCAGACGCAGGCATTACTGGATGCCCTTGGACAGCTCGTCCAGGGTCAACGTGCAATGCAAAACGTTGCGGCAGCCGCCGCTCCACCGCTGACGCAGCCACAACACGCTGTTGCACCAACTTTTCGACCTTTTGATTGTAATTTTTCCTCTCCTATCTATGTAATTCTGTAGCTCTCAATTCGTTCGAGCAATCAATCATTCATGATAGGAAACACAGTCATAGCTCAGTCACTCAAAATGACTCTGAAATCAGGCAATGATTCTTCTTCTCTGCAGGCTCGTGCTTTGCGGCAGTCTGCTAATCTGTAGAAATAAAACGCCTCGTAATTTTGGGAGCGTTGTATAATCAGTCAGGAAACCTTATATCAAGCGGATATTTGGCTTTGATGAAGTTTAACCTTCCGAAGAAGTAATGGAGCTCTTGGATTTTTAAATGCAGGTTCGTATCCAGTCTTTCGGAAGTTCCCTTCTGATTAACAACTACGCAATATATCGATAAATATCATTAATTCTCAAATTTCCAATACACACCTTTTATTTGAAGGAGCAATCTATATATATTTCCTTTTTAATCGTACAGTTTCGTCTCAGTTATCTTGTGTCATAAATCTCAATAATCAGATTACAGTTCTTCCAAACCAAGCTCAGGCTAATCGGCACGAAGACAAACTCGGAAGCTCCCTTTCTTTTTTTTCTAACAACCACCAGAGAGAGTACTACAAAGAATACTTATGCGCTCACGGCATAGCTATTGTATGAACTACTTTTCGCATGGATTCTGAGAGTATGAAGATAGAAAATTAGTAAACGTCATTCAAGGGTAAAATTGTGTCTGAATAATTCATCGAATATAAAGAGATATCACATGATGCTACACTGGAAAGCTGGACGGAGTGGTCACGCCAATTTGGATTCCATCTCGCCACCTACAGAATTCAAGGTAACGAGCGGCAGCCTTATCTCTTATCATCGGTCGGCGTACAAACGTACCGTGTGATAGTCAAATTATTTCCCCGACGCGACGTAGCAACTCTGTCCAACGACGAAATTTTGTCTGCATTAAATGCATATTTCAAAGAATCAGTCAATGTAGTTGCCAAACGGTATACTTTCTTTTGTACAAAACGTACGGCAGGTCAGACTAATCGGGAATGGGTTGCAACCTTGCAAGGCCTTACTAGGGATTGTGCTTTTGAGTGTCAATGTGGACTCCCTTATTCAGATACTATGGTATGTGATGCAATTGCACAGAACGTTTCTGATGTTCATATAAGGGAACAGATTTTGAAACTAGTCAATACCTCCCTTCAACAAGTGATGGACATATTGGATCGGCAGGATACACTTGACTTTGCTCAGGAACCCTTTGAAACTTCGCCAGCCGTGTGTCAGGTTAACCGGCCCGCCGGGCGAGCTGCACGGAACAGTAAACAGCCCTTGCGCCCCGCCGCTGCTGCCAGGCTTTCAGCCACGTGTACCACGCCGGCAAGCAAATGCAGTGCTCAAATCATGCCCGCGGTGCGCTACTAGACATTCGTGTGCGAATTGCCTGCACGCCAAGCTATTTGCTTTTTCTGTAATAAAAAAGGACATGTTCAGAGTGTTTACTAGAAAAAGCTCAGATCGGAAGCTCAAAACCATTCCAGGCCCTTTGCATCACGCCGGAATCGGAATTGAACCAAGGATACTCAGGCTCGCGAAACTTCGCCCATGGAAATTCATGTAGTTCATTCCACTCCACCCAGTGCCACTCTCTCTAACAGTGACTGTGTTCGTCCCACAAATAGTGTGTGTCGACATCGCCGGAACTCCTGTCAAGTCGCAAGTGATTTTGTACCAGTCACAGTTCACGTTGCGCGAGACAGTCGCTCTTGTCATCAGCAGGACAATAAAGTTTTTGTGGACTTGGACATTAACGGCAAAGTGATACCATTCCAGCTCGATACCGGGGCTGCAGTTTCATTAATCAATCAAGACACTTACAAACTGCTGGGCACACCTCCGTTGCATACCGCAAATGTTAAGTTAACTAGCTATTCAGGTCAAGAGATCCCTGTGTTAGGACAGTGCAACCTTCTTGCAACATACAAAGGACAAATAAAACTTGTGTCATTTTATGTCCTTCGTTCTTCTTCTGCAGTGAACTTGTTTGGTTTCGATTTATTTCAGTTGTTTAACTTGTCTATCGTAAATCAGGTCCTATCAGTGAGCCAGACTGGGCCTTCCGACAGTGTTTGTCGTCTATGTGAAGAATTTGCAGACTTTTTGCACCAGGCCTTGGTTGCGCTAAGAACTACAAAGCACATTTGGAACTAAAAGTAAACACGCAACCGAAATTTTTCAGGGTGCGCAATGTTCCCCATGCATTGCGTGATGAGGTCGCAAAAACATTACACGATTTGGAATCACAAGGTGTAATTGAACGTGTGCAGGCTTCTCTCTGGGCATCACCCTTAGTAATTTTGCCAAAACCTTCGGAAAAATTGAGACTTTGTGTGGACTTCAAGGCAACAGTGAATCCACAACTAGTGATTGCAACTTTTCCTTTACCCTGCCCAGAAGATCTTTTTGACAAACTGTGCCCGGGTAAGTATTTTTTGAAGTTGGACCTCGCAGATGCGTACTTGCAAATACCGGTGGACGAAGAATCCCAACGCGTTTTGGTGGTTAACATGCATCTTGGGTTGTATCAATTCAAACGACTGCCATTCGGGTGTGCATCCGCCTCTGCATTGTTTCAGCAATATCTACAAACTGTTTGTGCGTCGGTCCCTACTGTAGCAAATTATCTGGACGATATTGTGATCCCCGGAAAGTTGGAAGAAGAACATTTGGCCAATCTCAGAACATTATTTCAGGTCTTGCGACAAAATGGTCTTCGCTTGCGGAAGGACAAATGTGTGTTTTGCTCGTGATTTGCCATACCTGGGACATGTACTCAATGCCCAAGGGATACATCCCAGTCCCACACACCTTCGTGCTATACAAGACTTGCCTTCGCCGCAGAATTTGAAGCAGCTACAGAGTGTGTTGGGAAAAATAAATTACTATAAAGATATTTGCCACATGTCTCTTCCATTTCAGCTCCACTTCATCGCTTACGCCGTAAAGGTGTTCCGTTCGTCTGGACGACGGAATGCGAACGCGCGTTTCACCAGTTGAAATCGGCGTTGCTTTCCAATACTTGCCTTGCGCCTTTCGATACCCAGAAGCCCCTTTTGTTGATGGTGTAGGCATCGGATTTCGGGATCGGTGCTGTGCTTGCGCACAAAGATGGTTCGCACGATCGCCCTATTGCCTTTGCGTCCAAATTGCTCTCGTCTGCGCGAAGAAATTATTCACAGATCGAGAAAGAAGCATTGGCTCTCGTATTTGGTGTTACAAAGTTTCATGATTTCTTGTATGGTCGTCACTTTACCATCCTCACAGACCACAAACCTTTGACACCGCTTTTTCATCCGACCAAGCCTGTACCTCCACGTACAGCGCAGAAATTCATTCGCTGGTCTATTTTCCTCTCGCAGTACCGCTACGATATCTTGTATCGGTCCACTGCTAAGCACGGAAACGCTGATGCGTTGTCCCGCTTGCCTGTTGCTGAGGATAGGGCATTCGATTCCCCTGAACTTGCTTTCATGTTCATCGATTCGGAAACCGATGACGTGGTCGAATCGTTTCCGATTGATTTTCGTCGTGTAGGTACAGCCACAGCTGCCGACCCTGTCCTTGCTACCATTCTGCGTTTTGTTGTTACGCAATGGCCCTTGTTAAAGTCACGGATTGGGGACTCGTTGGTTCGCCGATTTTTTGCTCACAAGGAGAGACTTTTTGTTCGACGTGGTGTTTTGCTGTTGCGTTCTGATAATGATCAGTCCAGGGTCGTGGTACCACGTTCGTTACAGTCCTCTGTCTTACAGTTTCTCCACCAAGGACATTGGGGTATAGTGAGAACGAAACAACTTGCCCGTCAGCATTGTACTTGGTTAGGAATCGATGCCGCGATTACGAATGTGTGCTCTTCTTGCATGGTGTGTGCCGAACAACAATCAGCATCACCGCAGAAATTCTTTGCATGGCCAAAAGCCACTTCCCCTTGGCACCGCTTACAGATCGATTTTGCTGGCCCATTCTGGAATGCTCGATGGTTGGTTGTGGTAGATTCATTCAGTAATTTTCCTTTTGTTGTCCGGATGTCTTCCGCGACATCATCTGCCACCATCCAAGCGTTATCTGCTATCTTTTGCATTGAAGGTCGTCCACATACTATTGTTTCCGACAATGGCCCACAATTCATGTCCGCAGAATTTCAGTCATTCTGCAAGGCTAATGGTATTCAACATCTGGCGTCCGCGCCGTTTACGCCACAGTCAAATGGTGCCGCTGAACGATTGGTCAGGACTTTCAAGTGGCAGATGTTGAAGTTGAAAGAGTCGCATTCTCGGGAGGACGCTTTATTGCTCTTTTGGTCTTCGTATCGCTCTTAGCCCCGAGATGGTCGCTCGCCGGCTGAGTTGCTCCACGCTCGTCATCATCGAACCTTGATGTCTTTGCTACATCCGCCGCATCAGGTTCCTGTGCAGCGGCAGACACCTGCCTTTCCTCCAGGCGACGTCGTCCACTATCGCCACTATCGAGGTTCACGACATTGGCTCGAAGGGCGCATTCTTCGCTGCCTCGGCCACGCTATGTATCTCGTTTTGAGGGCCTCTGGTGAGGTGCATCGGCATCTCAATCAGCTGCGCCTCTGTCGTCGCACGGGATCAGCCGCTCGCCGTCTGCTTTCAGCGACGTTGACGTCCGGTCAGCGCCCTGGGAACCCATCTACTGGCTCGCCTCAGCCCCAGGTGTTACCGACGCTGGCTTCCATTCTGCCCCATGGCGACGCGCCGCCGCCGCCGCCGCCGCCGCCTGTTCTCCCGCCGGCGATTCCCGCAGTGGACGCGTCGCTGCAACCGCCGGGAGCCTCCCAGGGTCACGCGCCGCCGATCGCTTCCCGTGATCAGTTGTCCTCCGACGTGGAACTCTTGCCCGCTCCGGACCATATGTCGTCTTCGCCCGTCGGGTGCCCCGGCCCGATGGAGGTCAACACTTCGGCGCATACACCGCATGATGACGTGCACCCTGGAGCAGGTTTTCAGGCGTTTCCTAGCTGCCCGCGGTCCGAATGGCAGGGTGCGGGTGGAACAGCCTCGTCGCATACGTCAACATGGGGTCCTCCCCACGTTCTGCGGAAGCCTTATGCCACAACCGTACGCCGATTTGCGGGGGAGGAATTTGGTGTCACCGCCAGACACCACACTTGCTAGGTGGTAGCCTTTAAATCGGCCGCCGTCCGCGAGTATACGTCGGACCCGCGTGTCGCCACTATGAGTGATTGCAGACCGAGCGCCGCCACACGGCAGGTCTAGAGAGACTTCCTAGCACTCGCCCAGTTGTACAACCGACTTTGCTAGCGATGGTTCACTGACAAAATACGCTCTCATTTGCCGAGACGATAGTTTAGCATAGCCTTCAGCTACGTCATTTGCTACGACCTAGCAAGGCGCCATTTTCAGTTACTATTGATATTGTGAATTATGTACCGTCAAGACCGACGTTCATTATTAATGGATTAAAGTTAAGTATTCCACCAGCTACGTCCGTTTTTCTAAATTCTAATATCCTTGTCACGTTTCAGACCTCACGCCAGCCTGCGTGAGCTAAAACGCGTGCATTTCGGCCTCCTTTAGTAAAACGGTGTTGGCTCTCTTGCCAACCGCAACATCTAGTCTGCTCAGTGTCTGTCTGACGAACTGTCTGGGAGCACTGTTCATTGCACTTTGCATATAGTGGGTTGAACCCAACTTCACCTGTATTTAGCTGTTCCACCAACCCGATTCCAGGCTTGCAGTATGAGTAGCCAGGTGTATGAAGCTTTGTGGGTAAGTTGTTAATACTACAGTTAAGAAGAGGTACATCTGGTTTCTTCTTCTTGTTCATTGGTCGAATTCCACCTTATAAGTAATGTACTAGAGTCTACTTTCTTGTGTCGCAGTTTTGAAGGAAAAATCATCATTAGTGGCGATCCAGACCTCACAGGGTAAGGTAAGAATTTTTATGGGTTCACTGTATGTGTTTTGGGGTCAGCTTTTCACGGTCTATACGTCGGTCCGTAATGTACTTCCAACAGTTTGCATAGCTTCGTAGTGTTACAGTACCAAGGACTGTGGTACCTTGTACCTGTGCCACGGAAGGGGTATCGTCTCTCTAAGAGTCTGAATGTGACAAACTGAGTCTCACAATTCATCCATTTTGGGATGCAAGTTCGTTGTCCTTTTCTGAACTGCTTCATTGATGGTATCCATACGGAGTTCGGAGTGGAGGTAGACAATGGGTGTGTACCAACTGGCACCATATATCCTCCGAAGGACTTTGTTTTGAAGAGCTTGAACCTATTTGTGTTTGGCTGGCTAAATCACAGACAGAGCTGACATATAAAATCTTTGAAAGCACTGTCACTTTATATAAACTTAGTATGGCAGTAGTGCTTCAGTCCTTGAATTTAAAAAAGCGGTACTAGTTGTTTGACCATGCCATATGTCGCGCTTCTGACGGACTCACTGTGTTTGTGGAGGAAGAAATGTTTGTCCAAGATGACCCTCAGACATGTCACCATCGTACTGCAAGGCATGACATGACCGTGTAATCACCAGTTGGTAAGAAGTAAAGGTCGTTTCTTCCTAGAATAAATTGCTGTTGTCTTAGCTAGGTTGAGGTGAACATTGTTGGTCAAGCATCATGTAACCGTGGTATCTAGTTGGCGTTGGAGGCGCCTTATATTGTCCAATATAGGTCATCGTCTGGTAACGAAAACCGTACGATCAGCAACCTGTGTAGTTTGGACCCCCTGTACAGTTAGTGATGTGTTGGTAAATGTGCCAACACCTTGTAGATAGAGGCGGCCGAAATGCAAGCGATCTAACGCAGACGGGCGTGAATTCTGGAACAGGATAAGTAGTGAATGGTAGCAAGAAAAGTACATAGCTGCTATACTTAACTTTTATATCTTCATTGGTTTACAACGTTCTTGTAGAGACATTCTTTATACGGTAAGTATCAAACTATGTAAGGCTAATGGCGCCTTGCTAGGTCGTAGCCATGGACTTAGCTGAAGGCGATTCTAACTGTCTCTCGGCAAATGAGAGAAAGGCTTCGTAAGTGTAGTCGCTAGCAAAGTCGTCGTACAACTGGAGCGAGTGCTCTTCCGTATCTCGAGACCTGCCTTGTGGTGGCGCTCGGTCTGCGGTCACACAGTGGCGACACGCGGGTCCGACATGTACTAAATGGACCGCGGCCGATTTAAGCTACCACCTAGCAAGTGTGGTGTCTGGCGGTGACACCACATTCCTCCCCCGCAAATCGGCGAACGGTCGTGTTATAAGGCTTCCGCCCGCCGTGGGGAGGACCCCATGTTGACGTATGCGATGAGGTGGGGAACCTAGCAACAGGCGAGGCTGTGCCACCCGCACCCGGCCATTCGGTCCGAGGGGAGCTAGGAAACGCCTGAAAACCTAGTCCAGGGTGCACGTCAACATGCGGTGTATGCGCCCGTAAAGAGTCAGGAGGGGCCGAAGGGTCGACCTCCATTGCGTCGGGGTAACCGACGCGCGATGACATCATGTGGTCCGGAGCGGGCAAGAGTTCCATGGCGGAGGACAGCTGGTCACGGGGCGCGATCGGCGGCGCGTGACCCAGGGAGGCGCTTGGCGGCTGCAGCGAAGCGTCGAATGCGGTCGGCGCCGGCGGGAGAACAGGCGGCGGCGGCGGCAGCGGCTGCGGCGGCGCGTCGCCATGGGGCAAAATGGAAGGCATCGTCCGTAACACCTGGGGATGAGGCGAGCCAGTAGATGGGTCCCCAGGGCGCTGACCGGACGGCACCGGCACCGTCGCTGAAAGCAGACGGGGAGCGGCAGAACCCGTGCGACGGCAGAGGCGTAGCTGATTGAGATGCCGACGCACCTCACCAGAGGCCCCCAAAACCAAATACATCGCACGGCCGAGGCAGCGAAGAATGCGCCCTGCGAGCCAACACCGTGAACCGCGATAGTTGCGATAGACGACAACGTCGCCTGGAGCAAAAGCAGAAGTCTGCCGCTGCACAGGAACCTGATGCGGCGGATGCAGCAAAGACATCAAGGTTCGATGAGGACGACCGTGGAGCAACTCAGCCGGCGAGCGACCATCTCGGGGCTGAGAGCGATACGATGACAAAAAGAGCAACATCGCGTCCTCCCGAGAATGCGACTCTTTCAACTTCAACATCTGTGACTTGAAAGTCCGGACCAATCGTTCAGCAGCACCGTTTGACTGAGGCGAAAACGGCGCGGATGTCAGACGTTGAATACCATTGGCCCGGCAGAATGACTGAAATTCTGCGGACATGAATTGTGGACCATTGTCGGAAACAATAGTCTGCGGAAGACCTTCAATGCAAAAAATAGCGGATAACACTTGGATGGTGGCAGAAGACGTCGTGGAAGACATCCGGACAACAAAAGGAAAATTACTGAAGGCATCTACCACAACCAACCATCGAGCATTCCAGAATGGACCAGCAAAATCGATGTGCAAGCGTTGCCAAGGGGAAGTGGCTTTTGGCCATGCAAAGACTTTCCGCGGCGGTGCGGATTGTTGTTCGGCACACGCCATGCAAAAGGAACACATATCCGTAATCGCAGCATCGATTCCGAACCAAGTACAGTGCTGACGAGCAAGTTGTTTCGTTCGCACTATACCCCAATGTCCTTGGTGAAGAAGCCGTAAGACAGAGGACTGTAACGAACGTGGGACCACGACTCTGGACTGATCATTATCAGAACGCAACAACAAAACACCACGTCGAACAAAAAGTCTCTCCTTGTGAGCAAAAAATCGGCGAACCAACGGATCCTCGATCCGAGACTTCGACAAAGGCCATTGCGTAGCAACAAAACGCAAAACGGTAGCAAGGACAGGGTCAGCAGCTGTGGCTGTAGCTACACGACGAAAATCAATCGGAAACGAGTCGACCACTTCATCGGTTTCCGAATCAATGAACATGCAAGCAAGTTCGGAAGAATCGAATACTTTATCCTCAGCAACAGGCAAACGGGACAACGCATCGGCGTTTCCGTGCTTAGCAGTGGACCGATACAAGATATCGTAGCGGTACTGCGAGAGGAATATAGACCAGCGAATGAATTTCTGCGCTGTACGCGGAGGTACAGGCTTGTTCGGATGAAAAAGCGATGTCAAAGGTTTGTGGTCTGTGATGATGGTAAAGTGACGACCATACAAGAAATCATGGAACTTAGTAACACCAAACACGAGAGCCAAAGCTTCTTTCTCTATCTGTGAATAATTTCTTTGCGCAGATGAGAGCAATTTGGACGCAAAGGCAATAGGGCGATCATGCGAGCCAACTTTGTGCGCAAGCACAGCACCGATCCCGAAATCCGATGCATCTACCATCAACAAAAGGGGTTCTGGGGATCGAATAGCGTAAGGCAAGTATTACAAAGCAACGCCGATTTCAACTGGCGAAAGGCGCGTTCGCATTCCGTCGTCCAGACGAACGGAACACCCTTACGGCGTAAGCTATGAAGCGGATCTGAAATAGAAGAGGCATTGCGCAGAAAGCGATGATAATAGTTAATATTTCCTAACACACTCTGTAGCTGTTTCATAATCTGTGGCGAAGGCAATTCTTGCATGGCACGGAGGTGCTCTGAACTCGGATGTATGCCTTGGGCATTGATGACATGCCCCAGGTATGGTAAGTCACGAGCAAAAAACACACATTTGTCCTTCCGCAAGCGAAGACCATGTTGGCGTAATACCTGAAATAATGTCCGTAGGTGTGCTAAATGCTTGTCTGCCGTCTTTCCGGAGATCACAATATCGTCCAGATAGTTCGCAGCAGTAGGGACCGTCGCACAAATAGTTTGTAAATATTGCTGAAACAATGCAGGGGCGGATGCACACCCGATTGGCAGTCTTTTGAAGCGGTACAAACCAAGATGCGTGTTAACCACCAAGACGCGCTGGGATTCGGCGTCCGCTGGGATTTGCAAGTACGCATCTGCTAGGTCCAACTCGGAAAAGTATTTACCCGGGCACAGTTTATCAAAAAGATCTTCCGGGCGGGGTAAGGGAAAAGTTGCAATCACGAGTTGTGGATTCACTGTTGCCTTGAAGTCCACACAAAGTCTCAGTTTTCCGGAAGGTTTTGGCAAAATTACTAAGGGTGAGGCCCAGAGAGACGCTTGCACACGTTCAATTACACCCTGTGATTCCAAATCGTTTAATGTTCTTGCGACCTCATCATGCAATGCGTGGGGAACATTGCGCGCTCGGAAAAATTTCGGTTGCGCGTTTACTTTCAGTTCCAAATGTGCTTCATAGTTTTTAGCGCAACCTAAGCCCGGTGCAAAAATGTCTGCAAATTCTTCTCATAGCCGAGAAACACTGTCTGAAGGCACAGTCTGATTCACTGATAGGACCTGATTTACTATAGACATGTTAAACAACTGAAATAAATCTAAGCCAAACAAGTTCACTGCAGTAGACGAACGAAGAACGTAAAATGACACAAGTTTTGTTTGTCCCTTGTATGTCGCAAGAAGGCTGCACTGTCCTAACACAGGAATTTTCTGTCCTGAATATGTAGTGAGCTTAACAGTTGCGGCACGCAACGGAGGTTTGCCCAGTTGTTTGTACGTGTCGTGATTGAGCAATGAAACTGCAGCTCCGGTATCGAGCTGGAATGGTATGACCGTGCCATTGAAGTCCAAATCTACAAAAAGTTTATTGTCCTGCTGACGACAAGAGCGACTGTCTCGTGCAATTTGAACTGGTACAGGTACAGCATCACTTGCTAATTGACGTGATTTCCGGCGACGTCGGCGCACACTTTTTGTGGGACGAACACAGTCACTGTTAGAGAAAGTGGCACTGGACGGGGTGGAAGTAACTACATAAATGTCCATGGGCGAAGGTCCACGAGCCTGAGTGTCCTTGGTTCGATTCCGGCGCGAAGCAAAAGGCCTGGAATGGTTGTGATTGTCCGATCTGAGCTTTGTCTGGCAAACACTTTGAACATGCCCTTTCTTATGACAGAAAAAGCAAATAGCTTGGCGTGACGGGCAATTGTCACGCGAATGTCGAGTTGCACACCGCGGGCATGATTTCACTGCAGTTGTACGCTGGCGCGGCACACCTGATGTAGAGCGTGGCGGCAGCTACGCTAACGTGTGCGAGGGCAGTTTACCAGGCCGGTTAATGTTACACACTGCTGGCGAAGTTTCAAAAGATTCCTGAGCACAGTCAAGTGTGTCTTGCCTATCCAATATGTCTATCACTTGTTGAAGGGAGGGATTAACTAGTTTCAAAATTTGCTCCCGTATGCGAACATCAGAAACGTTCTGTGCAATTGCATCACGTACCATTGTATCTGAATAAGAAAGGCCACAGTCACATTCAAACGCACAATCCCTAGTAAGGCCTTGCAAAGTTGCAACCCACTCCCTATTAGTTTGACCGGCCGTACGCTTTGTACGAAAGAACGTATACCTTTTTGCAACGACATTTACTGTTTCTTTGAAATAGGCGTCCAATGCCGACAAAATTTCATCGTAGGACAGAGTTGCTATGTCACGTCGGGGAAACAATTTCACTATCACACGGTACGTTTGCACCCCTACACACGACAATAAATGAGGCTGCCGCTTGTTACCTTGAATTCTGTAGGCGGCGAGATGAAATCCAAACTGGCGGGACCACTCGGTCCACGATTCCACGTCTGGGTCGTAGGGCCTAAAAGGCGGTGCAACTGCATGTTGTGGCTGCGGTAGCGGTGAAGCGGCGGCTGCCGCATCGTTTTGCAGCGCACGTTGACCCTGGACGAGCTGTCCAAGGGCATCCAATAACGCCTGCGTCTGCTGATTCTGCAAGCGATAAAATTCGGACAGTACATCTGGCGATGCCATGACACAAATAAATCAGAGCAAGTTACTATCAAAATGACTGCAACGTGGGCGCGTCATCCCATCCTCGTCGCCAATGATGTGTTGGTAAATGTGCCAACACCTTGTAGATAGAGGCGGCCGAATGGTTCAAAATGGTTCAAATGGCTCTGAGCACTATGCGACTTAACTTCTGAGGTCATCAGTCGCCTAGAACTTAGAACTAATTAAACCTTACTAACCTAAGGACATCACACACATCCATGCCCGAGGCAGGATTCGAACCTGCGACCGTAGCGATCACGCGGTTCCAGACTGAAGCGCCTTTAACCGCACGGCCACACCGGCCGGCTACGGCCGAAATGCAAGCGATCTAACGCAGACGGGCGTGAATTCTGGAACAGGATAAGTAGTGAATGGTAGCAAGAAAAGTACGTAGCTGCTATACTTAACTTTTATATCTTCATTGGTTTACAACGTTCTTGTAGAGACATTCTTTATACGGTAAGTATCAAACTATGTAAGGCTAATGGCGCCTTGCTAGGTCGTAGCCATGGACTTAGCTGAAGGCTATTCTAACTGTCTCTCGGCAAATGAGAGAAAGGCTTCGTAAGTGTAGTCGCTAGCAAAGTCGTCGTACAACTGGGGCGAGTGCTCTTCCGTATCTCGAGACCTGCCTTGTGGTGGCGCTCGGTCTGCGATCACACAGTGGCGACACGCGGGTCCGACATGTACTAATGGACCGCGGTCGATTTAAAGCTACCACCTAGCAAGTGTGGTGTCTGGCGGTGACACCACAGTTAGCATATTTTTACATACATATTAAGCAGAAATGGGGATGGTACAGACGCCTGGGGTAACCCCACTCTCGCCAGTTTGTTTACAGATGACTGACCGCTGATAGTAATATCCATTTTCCTGTCAGTTAGAAAGCTAGCAATGAGTTTCACGTAACAGTCTGGAATCATTGCGGTTTCATTCAGCTTCCTCATCAGCTGTTCCCACCGTACTTTATCGTAGGCCTTTTCAGCGTCAAAAAAGACTGCGAAGTGGCCTTGGCCACATTCATATCCCTTATCACAAGTTCCGCCAGGCGAAGAGGTAAGAATTCAATATACAGTTTGTGTGGAAATCTGTTGTGACGGACAAAATTACGCTCGCCAGTACAACGGTGGGTTTTTTGGTTTGCTCCAAGAGGAGACAAGGTGGATACTATAGCACATAAAACATTAGTTCACTTTATTACAACAGAGATCAGAAAGATGGCTTAACTTCGTGCAGTACATTTCCACAGGAATGTCATGGGTATTTACAACGGTCTCTGATCATTATGGATCACTTGACGCAACCAGAATTACAACTTGATAGAGGCAAAATTACATGTCTCTCTCTCTCAGAGTACATTTAGCAACAGATTTCACATTGAGATCTGTATAATGCATTGATCACACAGCTCGCCTGCTATAAGATGATGATGTCAGCATACTCGATGATCGCAGACGGGCCAGTGTGGTCCGTGTTTGGCCGTAGATAGACGAACGGATGCAGTAACATAGTGAAACGTTTGTAGACGTCGCTACGTCAGTGTTGCTCATTCCTCGATGCGGCTTGCAGCGACTATTGTGTCTTGTAGTTATGTTGCGAGCTACCAACCTTCCTTTGGCATCTCGCTCTTTGAACGACTCCACGCAATCTCTACTTCTCTGCTCAGATTGTGCCGTTTGTGATGAGGTGCAACAGAATGAGGGCATGAATTGCCCTCTGGGATGTCTTGCCCAAGCCGCTAAATGGAGTAATAGGACGATAGCAGATAACAAGTATTTAGTCCTTCCTTGGTTTGGGAATCAAGACACCTCCTAGGCGATCTTGCATACAGTGGGAAAATATTTCGTAAGGAGATATCAACTGCAAATCCTAAGTCAAGAACACCAATAGCTTTCGAGGTAGGTGCTTCAGTTGAAGGTTGGTGACGTTGTCCACACCATGTTATGCAGTTTCATGCAACATTAGCGCAGCAGAGGATTGAATGGATCTAGGTTTTGTAGGTTTGAAAGGTAGTGGAAGGATGTAGCCCCAAGTTCGAGTAGTTAGTAGTTTTCGTAGTTTTAGTCTACTTTGGGCATTCTGTTGAATGATGAGCAGATGAGGTTTCCATATTAGCTGCTGATAGAGGGTTATTCCAAGTTATTTTAGTATATTAGTTAACTGGGTAGAAAGGTCATAAATGGGAAGGTAAAAGCTATGGAGACAGAAGGCGTGGGTGGTTTGTCCTACAATAGTGACCTGGGTTTTTGAGGGGTTGATCTTGAGGAGCCATTGGTTACACCAGGAGGTAAACTGTTTAAGTTGGATGTGTAAGGATCTTTGGGGTTTCTGGAGTGTAGGGTGGTGTGTGTGGAAAGTGGTGTCATCAGAATATCAAAGGAAATGGAATGCCAGAGATGGTTTGGGCATACCAGCAGTGAGATTAGATAAGGGTGAAGAGGGAGGATGGAGCCTTGGGGCTCCTCCTGCAGTGGGTTGGAAGGTGTAGGAATTGGTATTGTTAATTGTAACAAAGGATGGTCGATTAAATAGGAAGGAAGCAACAAGTTGGCCACAGGTAACTGGAAGTGCTAATGTCTGAAGTCTGAATAGTAGAATGGAATGCAATACATGGCCATACGCTTCTAGGTCGAGAGAGATCAAAATAGCGGATTTATGGTTTTTGGGCGTGTGGAATGAGAAATGAGTGAAAGATGTGAACTGCTCAGCAGAGTAGAAGTTGGGATGAAAGTCACACTGATTGACACAAAGGTAGTGGTGTTGATTCAGGAGTTTATGGATATGTTGGGAGAGGATGGATTCAAAGACAGTGCTAAACACTGAGGTGAGGCTAATGGGGTGGCAAGAGGAATCGTCGGTAGGGATTTGTGAGGTTAGAGGAAAAGTACGAATTACGTCAGTCCTGGATGCCCACCGGCTGAATCCTGACCGCTCGACCACCTGAACACTGTCATCAGTAGCCAGATGCTAAAACTTCTTTCTCTCCCACACGCATGGTCGATGTGGGTGAGGAAGCCATAGGGTATGTGGCGATTAGGTCAGATCCAGAAGGTGGCACAGATAATGGTTAAGGTTTCGAAGATGAGCGTAAGGCTAAGGTGCTCGGGGGGAGGGGTTATTGTGTAGGGGTTGCAGTCAAACTAGGATGTTCTTGTGGATGCCGATGGCAACGTCACCTCTCGCCAGGGGAAGGGGATCATCTGTACAGTGGAGCATAGAGGAGAGATCAGATGAGGTGACAGGGTTTGATAAGCGTTTCAACCATGATGATGGTATCTACATACTGTTGGGACAGGGTATCCATTAAAAAGGCTTGTTAGAGGGTAGCGAGCGGATGTTGTGGTATAGGATGCTGTATTGCCACCATGTTACAATGAGAAAAGCTAGGGAGTGCGTTGCATGGGTGACAAGTGGAGAAAATTGAAATGAAGGTGTCAAGACGGGTGAATACTAAAAGTACTTGGTTTCGTGAGGAAGTAGCATGGATATTGAGGTGGAATACAGAGTGGGCAGCAAGGGAAATTTTTTGCAGAATATGCTGCCGCTGGAGAGGGTGACTATTTTGGAGGATGATGTTGCGAAAGTTGATGATATCTTCGGAAGTGAGAGATGGGTCAGTGAGTTATTGGGTCAGACAGGTATGGTTGGACGGTAGGTTCTTGGATTTCCATTTGGCAGTGTTGGTTGGATGGGATCCATTGCAGGTGTGGGAGGTAGGACGGGAGACAAGGTATGGAGACTGTTTAAGGGAGACCCTTCAGTGAGGACTGGTGGGTGGATCATTTGTGATGTTTACCTATCATTATTTCATTTCCCTCGCCCTATATGGGTGGGAGATGGGCTGTAACCGGTGCAAAACTGTGCTCTTCAGCCAAAAGATTTTTAAAAATGTAACAAAGATAAGAAGAGATGTTATTAAAGGAGAACTGTTACACTTGGTTTGAGAAGCAATGAACGTAACGAATTTTGCTTGCTTCTACATAAAAATATTAGGACTGTTTTCCCTTTTAAATTACTGTCAAAGGACAGACAGCTAAAAAATAAAAAAAAATGAAGATTTTAAAAACACTGCTCAGGATGGTGACATTCTTCTATGAAAGAGGCGCTGCACTTTCACATTAAATCTAAAGTGACCTGTGCAGGGACAGGAGGATTTCAGGAGGAAAGAACACGTTTCATAGAGTTGATGGGTGCGGATATAAAAAAAAGGATTCTGTTAGGTACGAAACTATGGAGATGAAAGTATGTGTTTGGGTGGACAGTGGGAGGACAGAATATGGGAAAGACAAAGGGTGAGGACGAGTTTGGAGTGTGGTTAGGCTAATGGTAGGAAGAGAAGAGGGATGGAGATGGATGAAGCTGGCAAAGGACAGAGGATCCTGATATGGAGTGGGATAGGTGGGGAAGATTTAAAGTTACTAGGGACCACAGATATCGGGGCAGATCTCATTGTCTGAGGCAGGAAGTTGGTTGAAGTTGCACTGGGAGAGGAAATGAAATATGTGTAGCTGTAGGGTGGAGGATTGCGTTTGGAAACGTGTGGCAGCATGCCAGGGTTGGTGATGAGCATGGAGACAATGAGATTATTGGAATCCGGTTTGTGTATAGTATACGAGATGTGGAGATGTTCGATATGGATAAGGTGAAGAGGGATTCGATGAGATGGTGGAGGATCCATGAGGGTGAAGGTAAACGTATGTGGAAAGTGAGACTGTAATATTTCTGGATTTACAGTCATCATATTCAGCTACAAGAAGCTCTTAGAACAGTTGAGAAGTAATCAGTGGCAAGATGGCGTAATGTGGTGTGAGATACCGGTGACAGATGGTCGAATAGGTACGAGTATCGTGAGAAAGACCGGCTAAACTATGGTCCTTCTCCGCGATTGGCTGCTGTATTCGGAAGTAGCGTGCCAAAATGATAAACTTCTGGTATTTATATTAGAAAAACTAAACAGTGAATTTACTAGCCTTTCATAAAAAAAGCGTATCTCAATAACAGGAAATCAATCTATTATTTCAAGTGTTAATTACCAGCAGAATACAGTATTTGGTTTAAACTCTGAGCCTACGGTTTCGTCAACGTTATTAATCCAAGAGGGCATTATCCAGTCATTCACTAACGGTTCAAGTCACTTACAGAGGACAAGTATCAGTTCTGTGATAAATGTATGGGCTTAAGGGTATTGGTGCATGACCGCCTCATAAGATACAATGTGTTGAGTCAACAAATTAGATCGTGGATGGCCCATACCCATGTTGTTGCTGTTGTTGTTGTCTTCAGTCCAGAGACTGGTTTGATGCAAATCTCCATGCTACTCTATCCTGTGCGAGCTTCTTCATTTCCAAGTAACTACTGCACCCAACATCCCTCTGAATCTGCTTAGTGTATTCATCTCTTGGTCTCCCTCTACGGATTTTACCCTCCACGATACCCTCCAATACTAAATTGGTGGTCCCTTGACGCCACAGAACATGTCGTACCAACCGATCCCTTCTTCTAGCCAAGCTGTGCGACGAATTCCTCTTCTATTCAGTACCTCCTCCTTAGTTACATGATCTACCCATCTAATCTTCAACATTCTTCTGTAGTACCACATTTCGAAAGCTTCTATTCTCTTCTTGTGAAAACTATTTATCGTCCACATTTCACATCCATATATGGCTACACTCCACACAAATACTTTCAGGAACGACTTCGCTACGCTTAAATCTATGCTCGATGTTAACAAATTTCTCTTCTTCAGAAACACTTTACTTGCCATTGGCAGTCTACATTTTATATCCTCCCTGCTTCGACCTTCATCAGTTATTTTGCTCCCCAAATAGAAAAACTCATCTACTACGTTAAGTGTCTTATTTCCTAATCTGATTCCCTCATCATCGCCTGATTTAGTTGGACTACATTCCATTATCCTCGTTTTGCTTTTGTTGATGTTCATCACAACAACAACAACAACAATCACAACAACAACATGAGTGTGGGCCATCCACGATCTAATTTGTTGACTTAACTCATTGTATCTTACGAGGCGGTCATCCATCAGTGCCCTTAAGCCTATACATTTATCACAGAAATTATACTTGTCCTCCTTTCAAGACACTGTCCATTCCATTCAACTGCTCTTCCAGGTCCTTTGCTGCCTCTGACAGACTTACAATGTCATCGGCAAACCTCAAAGTTTTTATTTCTTCTCCATGGATTTTAATTCCTACTCCAAATTTTCTTTTGTTTGCTTTATTGCTTGTTCAATGCATTGATTGAATAACACCTGGGATAGGCTGCAACCCTGTCTCAATCCCTTCTCAACCAATGCTTTCCATTCATGTCTCTCGACTCTTATGACTGCCAACTGGTTTCTGTACAAATTGTAAATAGCCTTTCGCTCTCTGTGTCTCCGGGCACAGTGAATGCGTCATCGACGAACTGAGCTGGTGAATGGAATGCACCATAGTCGTGTCAGATGCTGTAGGTGCAAGTTCTCGTCTCCATCAGATCAATATCACCCGCACAGACAAGAGAAGGAAAACTATTAAATATAATATGTAATTAAAAATAATGAAAATATGTGCAGGCATCTACAGCAGTTTACTCCCTTTCCAAATGACATTCAGTCAAATAAGCCGACTTGTCGCTCGTCGCGTGGTTTTTTGGAGCGGTGTCTTGTAAGATCATACTGTGCCGGTCCATCACTATATTGGCATTGAGCACATATAGAATCGACAGTTCATGGTACGGCTGTGTTGGAAATGAGCAGGTGTCATCAGTCCGTACCATGGTTACCTATGTAGACATAGTGAATACATTGTAAACGAACCGCGCTGGGACGACGAACGCATCATCATCTTGTCTGGTCGTGGAGTAGTTGCAGGAGCATCTCAAATTCTGTACACACCCATCAAATAGGCAACAGAAGATGAGCAAGGAGGAGAAATTAATAATTAAAATGCAGTTGTAATGACCACTCACGAACATGTGATGAAACAAGAAGGAATCGGCATACCCGTTGGATCACTGAAGCCAAATCGGGGTCGCATATTAGCCTCTGATTTTCAGTATAGCGTTTCATTTTTTCTGATGCTATCGGCGCTGCTGGTGTTGCTGCTAGAAAGTCTCAAGACTGGAATCACTGCTCACACCGAAATGACTCATATTTATAGTCGAAAACCACAATCCTTTGCTTATTTCAACCTTCTGACGTCGTTGTAATTCAGTGTAGGTGTTCGGAATGGTCCATCATGTGACAGCAGAAGGTAGCGAGAATAATTTTTAATCCGCCAGCGAGAGCCTTGGACATCTATGGGCAGCTGCTATGGTCTACAAGCCTACAGCCATTATCAAGAGAAAAGTGAGTGAGGTTGTATCTGAATGTTATCAGCCTCTGACGAGTTCAGTACTCTGCAAGGTGGATTCATTCGATCACGAGATTACGCAATCGATTTCTGCGTTAAATAATTAAAACTGTAGATAGATAATATTTTATATTGGACCCTCGCAGGTCAAAAACAGTTTGAACGACGATTCGTATAAAACATCCCGGTAAAGGTGCAAGATGACAACACTATTCGGTCATACCTTCTGACTGAGGCTGTAATTATACTGTTTTATGAACTTGCTGCAACATGCTCCAGCGCCTGTGGGGATAGGGTGGATGTGATTCTATTTTTCAGAATGTCTGATGGCTTACCAATGGAGAAAGTTCCCTTAAAAGACACTCAGACCAGTTTATAGCAAGAGAGTAATTGATTATATTTTTAAATTATAATAACGTATGACGGTACGGCCGACAGATGTAGCTATCAGGGCGACCCTGACGATTCGGCTCAGACTAACCCACATTGCCGTAGCGAGGAGATATGAAGCAACATCAGCGCTGACTACGTCTTAGACCATCCATCACCAACGTCCGTTCGGCCTCGAAAATAAAGTCCATGTTCCACACAACTGACACCTCCGGAGAGAACAATCGAAGTGGGTTTAAAAATTATACAAACGCGAAGAATAGTATTAGGAGCTAATTGAAATCATGTAACTAAAAATTATTCTACGAATGTTGTCCACAGACCCCGTTTTATCCTATATCAGCATAATTCTCATAATTTCATCTGTAGTAAAGTCAATATGCAATAAATGTGTTTCACTGCTTTTGGCGCTGAAGTAATACCACTTTACATGGCATCCAAACATTTTTTCCCGATTGAAATACATATGACTTACAACTAGCACATATAGGGTGGACAATGTCATAGCACTCGGAATAAAATAACGTTACCATTTCCTCACACATACTGAACTAATACGAGAACGACAATTTCACCTTGTCTCTCGAGAAAGCGCCATCGTTCCAATAATTAAGGCGTATGTGGCGTCGCTACCCCTCTTATACCTACTCGTTACAGCTGCTCTCGGCCTTTTACCCCATCTGGATAACGATACCGTTTTATCGAAGCCTGTCTGTGACGCCATGTCTATCCATCCCTGTATATAAATAAAGAAATACATTTTTTTTTCAATCGATGTACAACGAGCTCTCTCTCTCTCTCTCTCTCTCTCTCTCTCTCTCTCTCTCTCTCTCAACCTTCAGCACGGATCTCCGTCAATCAGGAGGCAAAAGGTTTTCGATGATTTTGAGCCACACTCAAGCAACACAGTTTAAAAGAGTAAAGAGTTTGACTGTGTGTTAGTCTATTTATTTTTTGTGTTTTGTGTCATCTAGATTTTGGCGTTTATACCATTATCATCGACAATACTAAAAGTTGTTTGACCATTTATAATGTCATTTCTGTTAAGGCAGTCCAAAGCCCGTCTTAACAGATATGATGATACAGTCAAATGGTCGTCTACTCTTTTAAATAAGTTGGAGGCCGATGATGCCGTAATTCTAATAAGTCACTCATAAACCAACAGGCATTGTCGTAACTGATATAGAGTATGAGCACACTGTGAATATTTGGCAGGAATTCGGCAACCATAACTGAGGAGGATATGCTAAGTTACACATGAACTCCTGATCGCTGTCTTTTTCGAGAAATTCTGGAGTGTATGCTTGGGTATATACTATCGGCATCCTGCCTTCTATTACACCGTGCTTTGGCTTTCTTGGGACCTAATGTTAAGAAGGATGTGTATCAGTATAGAACTGTTGACCGATGTTGACATGTTGCTCTTCTTCGGACGCGGGAATCGTCTCAAAGTTGCTTGGCTTAATACACAATAGGAAGATGTGCTACGTCAGACGTTCACCTCATGTCACTTAACGTCTCCCTTGTTGCGAGACTCCTGTAGAGACAGAGGGAGACCTGCTGGCCGCTGCACTACAAACTGAAGAGACACCAGGTGCGATGGAGAAAAAATGGTTGAAATGGCTCTGAGCACCTTGGGACTTAACATCTGAGGTCATCAGTCCCCTAGAACTTATAACTACTTAAAGCTAACTAACCTAAGGACATCACACACATCCATGCCCGGGCAGGATTCGAACCTGCGACTGTAGAAGTCGCGCGGTTCCGGACTGAAGGGCCTAGAACCGCTCGGCCACAACGACCGGCTTGGGATGGAGAGTGTGTAAGAGAACATACTTCGTAGCTACCATGTCTGTAGCAAAATGTACAGTTCACTGCCTCTTTTTTGATTTGGAATAATGTAAACACCTAACACAAAAGTGTTAATACTAAAAAATGTGCTTAAGTGATAAATGGATGTTTCGTTATGTTTTCTTTCGAGTTGTTACCTAATAACTGTACTGCGCCACACCTAATTCAGTTCCTGAACCAGAAACGTGTGAGTTAAACATCTGAACTGAAACTGTCGAAGACAGTTCCTATCAAATTATCATGTACTCATTCCCTTCTACAAGTCCTAGAAGTCCGTAACGGCAGTTTCCGAACATCCTGTAAGTAAAATTACGGCAGAGGTAGAACTGCGACACATCCGAACTACGACCTACACGAAGCTCGCAAACGGACACCGAAAATCAGTCTTATCACCCGTTTCAGGGCTGAGAATATTCTTGGTAAGTGCACAGAGTAGCCCCACAATGTAAGACCGTAGACTGAAAGTAAGCACAGGAAGCAAGCCTTTATGTTCCCACGTAAGAGAAAGTTGAGATCGTCCTTGTATTGAAGAGTAATAGTAAGCAAGCCTTCATGTTTCCTCGACAGAGAAAGTGCAGATCTTCCTTATATATAAGATAACAGCATTCAGTTTCTGCACAAGAACTTCATACTTCAAAGAAAGCCTTCCATCTTTAGCACTTTTCGTAGTGAAAAAAGAAGCTAGATTTTATAACTAAACGGAACACTGTTGTGCCGTGTTTCACAAAAGTTTATTTCCTTACGACCTAGATTATGGGTTGTAAGCGGATATTCCAGTAAGCAGCCAGCCCCGAAGATGGTACCTCAAGTACAGATGACACATGTGGAAGATCCTAAATGGCTTGAGGAGTACCAGTGTGAATGAAGTGATATACGATGTAGAATATTTTTATTCAGACAGTACCAAACCATTTGAAGCAGTAACTGAGTGGGGGTTTGTTTGTATGCTGTAATTGGCTACAATACACTAAGAATTATCTGAAAGTGAGGACCGTCAGGGGAGTTAGTCATAAGTCTGGGAATCAAAACGATTACATGTTCTCAGCTTGTACATGCCCTAGATACATGGACCTAATGTATATTTTTCCTCGTACTCACATACAGATAAGGATCAACGCCATACACATTCGCTGTCTTGAGGCAGCAGGCTGGTGGCAGACGCACAAATCCTTTTGCGCCTCTCAAGTTTATCATGCGTATCTTAGGTGTACAGATATTTCACGGAAGAAGCAAGAGCTGTTGCCGCTTAAAAACTTTACTACATTCTACGTAGGTGCCTTGCTGGAAGCTCAGAATAGGGTCATTCGTGACGATAAATAAATAAATTTCGTACAGTTAGTCACCAACCACTGGAAACCGGCCAAAAGCCACGTGACAATGTGACATGAGTTTGAATCGTAGTCACAAAGGCTTGTTAAGAGGAGCATTCGGGAGAACGACGGTTCAAACCCGCGTTCGGCCAGGCCGGCTGGTGTGGCCGAGCGGATCTAGGCGCTTCAGTTTGGAACCGCGCGACCGCTATTGTCGCAGGTTGGAATCTTGCCTCGGGCATGGAAGTGTGTGATGTCCTTAGGTTAGTTAGGTTTAAGTAGTTCTAAGTTCTAGGGGACTGATGACCTCAGATGTTAAGTCCCATAGTGCTCAGAGCCATTTGAAACATTTTTTGAACCGCGTTCGGTCATTCTCATTTAGGTTTTCCCTGATTTTCCTAAATGGCTTCAGGCAAATGCCGGGATGGTTCCTTAAAAAGGGCACTGCGGATTTCCTTCCCCATCCTTCCCTAATCCGAGATTGTGCTCCACCTCTAATGACTTCGTCGTCGAAGGGACGTTAAATGCTTCAAATCGCTCTGAGCACTATGGGACTTAACATCTGACGTCATCAGTCCCCTAGACTTAGAACTACGTAAACCTAACTAACCTAAGGACACACATCCATGCCAGAGGCAGTATTCGGACCTGCGACTGTAGCAGCAGCGCGGTTCCGGACTGAAGCGCCTAGAACCGCTCGGTCACAGATGCCGGCAATCTCATCGTCCCCCTCCTCCTTGTTAAGTGGGGTAACTGTATTTCATGGTGTACTGCAGTGCCATAATACTGTAAAACAAACAACATTCTCAATTTCACATTTCTTACATTTTAAAAGAACGCCACATCTTTGTTGCCGTGTACAGATACGAGTCCGAACAGCATTACTATAATATTACTATTGACAACATTCCCTTCAGATTAACATCAAAATTCATCAATTTGGATACTTCAGCGCCATCCCAGGATCACTAGGATAGTGTGTTGACAAGTAAAGCCTCCAAATTTGTTATATGAAAACTCTTAACGCTTTTTAAATAACGTAAATATTATTAAAATTCTGCATCTTTAATCTTCACGTCTATGTATTTATTTCTCAACATAGAAACCCTGGAGACGAACACATTTCTCCCAACGACAGACCAGTTTTTCGACAGCGGCGCTGCAGAATATTTAAATTTTTGACCGAGCCACAACCTCACCTTTGTTTGCCCCACTTCGTCACTATCAAAGTGAAAGCCTCGAAAGTGTTTTTTAAGTTTTGGAAACATTTGAAAATTGGGTGGGGTCATGTCGGGACTGTACGGAGGACGATCTTTTGCAAGGCCTCGTACTGTTGCAGATATCGCAGCGCTCGTGTGTGGTCTGGCATTGCCATGCTCAAGGAGAGGCTGCCCCATATGCGGACGAACTCTTAGAATTCGAAATTCGATTCCAGCAAGGTGTGCCTGACGCACCGATGTAGTTATGTTGCACATCGCCGTATTACACGCTACAATTCGGAGCTCTCCGGATGGAGAGAGCTGCAAGTATGTAGACAGTAAGAACAAATATGTAGAATATTAATAACGTTTGCCTTATTTTAAAAACTTTAAGATTTACACATAAAAAGTTCGTAGGTATTACTTTACAGCAGGCTCTCGTACATTTGCAGCTCCTTTGTCTTCCCAGGGTGAATCGTTTAGATTGTCTTCTCTAATAAATGTACTCTATATAATACGGAAATACATTGTATCTTGAGGACACTGAAGCAGATGATATGTGATCTTAGCAAAAAAAGAAATGTCGCAATCTACAACACTTTGTTATCCAACGGCAGAGGAAACGATCTGTTTGCTGAGTAACGGACATGGAGTTTACAATTAGACAATTTATTTTTTTGTAACATTGCTAAGCAGTTAAGGAGAGTAACGTGCACACTGTTAATAAGGAAAACATGGAGTTTTATCGACGTTAAAAAACTGTACATTACAGATCACTAGTACTTTTACGTCCCTTATTTGCGACCTGTGCATATGATAAGCGACTAAGTGAAGAAAAATCTTTAATGGATTTCTCGCTTTTTAAATGATGTAGAAAACTATACCTAATTCTATCTTCTGATTAGGATTTTTGTCCTGTCATAAGCCCTCTTTTTGCAACGTTAACTTTTTGGCCTTGTTAGCAAACGCCTTTTAATATCGCAATCGCGAACTGTATAAGTTCCATGGATTTCATATGGTGTTTCACTCTTCTGTCAAGTCGCACATAATGAAAATTAAGAATTCAGAGAAATGATCGGAAAAAGAGTACAATCAACTATTTGCTATTCGTCGTATAATGTTAGTTAATTTTAGCTTCACATTAGGATTATAAAATCAGCATCTTCGGGGTTCTTATGTGCAACCTGAGGCTTAGGTTATTTCTAATACAGCTGGAAACTAGAAATTTCCATTCAGGTACGGCTAACAATATGTTTCAGATCTTCGATCTTTCAACACGTCTCTATTTCATCCTAAAATCCTCAAGGTCTCTCCTACATACCTCGATAGACCAATGTCCTTCAAAAAAGATGCGATGGCAAGCAGCTTAGTGAGATACTTAAAGTGTTTCAAGAGTTAATCTTCCTCTCTGCATTGAAGTGTAGGCTGATATTTAACTTCCCGACTAAATATTGTACCGTGCCGCAACTGCGGCCCAAAACCTTCCCATTGGTGGCTATTAATCTTACCAAAATATCATTTAGGAACAACCTGAAGTAAATTAGACACTAGCAGACTGAAGCAGCGACTCAGTTTGTTAAACGTGTCTCAGTAGCTTAGTCGGTAGGGCATTATTCGCGAAAGGAACGCACCGCTCTTGAGTCGCAGTTATAATGTCTCAAGACATTATAGAGAAGTGCATGTTTCGTGAAAAACACGCCAAACACATAAGAATGTTTACAGTCTGTGTAATTCCACATGCGTAAGTAAGTCGAAAATGTTTACCGAAACTCCGATTCAATTTTCCAACGAATGGATCGAAAAATAGTTTGTATGATAATGAAAGAAATACTGTCGGGTTTAGGGTGACCATACGTCCCGATTAATCGGGATTGTCCCGTTTTTTGAGGCTAAAAAATTTGTCCCAACTTTTTTTTTTTAAAAACAAGCAAATTTTCCCGATTTTCAAGGATTGTTTTCATACGTTTACGAAGTGGTTAAAATATTTTCTGAGTGTCGATTTTATAAACTATCAAATGAAACTGACATTCCGTACGCTTGTACCCCCTGATAATGTCCAGCTTGAGCACAATAATTGTTACGGACTCTTATTTTCTTTGCCGGCCGGTGTGGCCGAGCGGTTCTAGGCGCTTCTGCCTGGAATCGCGCAACCGCTACGGTCGCAGGTTCGAATCCTGCCTCGGGCATGGATGTGTGTGATGTCCTTAGGTTAGTTAGGTTTAAGTAGTTCTAAGTTCTAGGGGACTGATGACCTCCGATGTTGAGTCCCATAGTGCTCAGAGCCATTTGAACCATCATATTTTCTTTGCTTTTGCTTGCCATTGTTGTCAGCACTCAGTATTAGGTTCGTGAAGTGATAGCACATCATGGCGATGCAGAAACGAAACTCAAAGTTTTCGGAAGAGCTTCAGAGGAAATTTCTTTGCTTCACTGCTACAGACAATGACTGTTCAGCAAAGTGTAACGTATGTAACTGTGCTGTATCCGTGTCTCATGGTGGTGCTGCAGATCTCAAGCATCATATGGAATCAGAGACACAGGAAGAATCTTCGATTGGCAGGTTCCTCGCAAAAGATGACGAGATATTTTGTAACTTCAAATACACAGGAACAGAAAAAACGTAGCTGCAGCAGAAGGAATCCTGTCATTTCATGTTGTTAAACACCACCAAAGCTATCGTTCTAATGACTGCAGTGTTCAACTAAACAAAAAAAATTTTTCCTGGTTCTAAGATTTCAGAAAATGTTTCGTGTGGAAGAACAAGAATTGTGAAGCAATTATCAACAATGTTATAGCTCCGCATTCCAAGGAACAGGTAATAGCTGCTGTAAACAGTGCAAAATACTTTTCAATATCTACTGATGCTAGCAACAATGGGGGCCAGAAAATTTTTCCAGTGACAGTTCAGTATTTTTCTTTAAGTGAGAGTGGACTGCAGACGAAATTGCTTGATCTTGATGAATTGCAGAACGAAAAGTCCGAAACAATTTCCAATTATCTTTCTCATGTTATACAGTCATTCAGTATCATCTCAAAGTGTGTTTCATTTGGTGCAGACAATACTAACTGTAATTTTGGGGAGTTAATGAAGAAAGAGAGTAATAATGTTTTCACACATCTGAAAGAAAAATTAAAAAACTCCAACATTGTTGGCATAGGTTGTCCAGCACATGTTGTTCATAACACAGTTCAAAGTGCTTGTGATGTTTTACCTGTTGAAAAATGGCTCTGAGCACTATGGGAGTCAACTGCTGTGGTCATAAGTCCCCTAGAACTTAGAACTACTTAAACCTAACTAACCTAAGGACAGCACACAACACCCAGCCATCACGAGGCAGAGAAAATCCCTGACCCCGCCGGGAATCGAACCCGGGAACCCGTGCGTGGGAAGCGAGAACGCTACCGCACGACCACGAGATGCGTTACCTGTTGACATTGACTGCATTGTCATGAAGTTGTACAACCATTTTCATATTTTTTCTATTCATGTTGCAGAACTCACTGAATTATGTGAATTTGTTGGTGTCACCTACAAAAATTTACTTTCCTTTTCCAAAACAAGGTGGCTTTCATTGTCGCCAGCCATAGAAAGGATCTTGAAAATGTATGAACCTCTGAAATCTTACTCATTGTCACAGTCTAACTCAAAGTGCCCTGCAATCTTAAAGAGTTTTTTTAGTGATCCTTAAATGAATGTTATTTACTTTTTGTACATTCACAAATGAGTGTTTTCCAACAATCCATTCCGAGCTTTGAGAAGCAGAATAGTTCCATATGTGAAGTATTAGCAGTCTTAAATAAAGCTTTGACAAGTCTAAATTCAAGGAAACATGAACATTTTGTACCACTAAGTATAAAAAAACTGCTGAATGACTGTGGTGACCAATCTGTTAAGAAATTTGACATAGAAGTATCTGCGTTTTATGATGCTTCAGTAGACTATTTATCCTCGTGGTTACAGGGAATAGCTGAGTTTTCTGTATTCTCATGGATGATGCTCACAGAACCAACAGAATAGTCAGTAGTTCAAAATACTTTAATATGGCTGAATGAAATGGACATTCTAGTAAATGACAGCCTCTTATTTGATGAAATAGTTCATATACAGTCATTTGTAAAACAACAAGTGGAAACAGACAGTGAACAATGGAATCAGTTGATGGCACATGAAAAATGGCGTAGGTTTTTCAGATCTTGCCAGTGTAACGAACAGTTCAGAGAATCGCTTAATATAGCGCAGTACTTATTTTCACTCCCTGCCCACAATGCAAATGTTGAAAGAGTTTTCAGCTTACTATCGTCACAGTGGACAGATGAGAAGAATAGATTTACGGTGAGGAGCGTTAAGTGTATTTCACTGACCTGTTTAAACTTCAGTAAATAAAGTTACACTGACTTCTATTCATACCTATTAGGCAAACCTGAGTTGCTGAATGAAATTTCATCTTCGAAGAAATATGATTGCAGTGTGGAATCCACAAAACCATAAATTCCTTGTGTTCGCTAAGCACTTCTTTTGTAGTGATTGTTACTGTATGTCTTTCTACATTCTGTGTTATAAATGTTACATTTCTTAATAATTAAATTTCTGAAAACTTGAAATATACTTCTTTCCAGTCTTTCCATTCTTTGTTTCGTTTTGTACATACACACACACACACACACACACACACACACACACACAAATCAGTGAAGGCTATATTTGAGGAGGAAGAAGAAATGTTAGCATTAAAAGTGATATTTAACGAGAAATAAAAATTGTCCCACTTTTTGGCCAAGAAAGTTTATGAAAGTCCCACTTTTGTCCGAAGAAAATATGGTCACCCTAGTCGGGTTAGTTATATTTTTCACCAGCATGTAAAGCTTTTGTTGGCTCAATAGTTAGCATGGCAGCATCGGACAATGGCATGAGGATAAATGGAAAATGCTTTTTTCGGTACGATAGTTTTTTCTCATTAGTCACACTTTACTAATTATCCGGATTTTCAGTTTTCTAAATCAGTTTCGATCCTATATAGTCCGGATAAACCAGGATTCGCTGTTGGAGACTAATCAGTGGAGCCGCAAATGGTGCTAGCAGCCTCCAGAGATTTCAGCAAATCAGTCTAGCTTTGGTGTTGCACTGCATTTCGCGCTTTGATACGTTGCGGGTATTTGCTCTTGGCCTCGATATGTTACGCAACGCTGCTGAACGGCTGGCGTCGTTAATTTAGCCACGCCACAAGCGCTCTGCGCAGGCGAGTCAAGTGCGCCATCAATTCCCGTCGCTGTGCGGTTAGAGCACGTCACGAGGAGCGAGCCTCTCCACACACACACCGCCCTTCTGTGGTCGACGAGTACTGCCACCAAAGACAAGCACATCAGCTGCGCTGATTCCAATTGGTCTGAAATGTTCCCTCAACTCCAGTTGAGTGTACGTAACACAGGCGAAAAGGAAGCTCTTTCCTGGTTTCCAGCAAATTTTCGGAACATCAGGAACGTGTTTCCTTTGAATATTACATATTTGTCATACAACAGCACACGTTCGTTAGTAGTCAAAAGCGAACACATTCAACTTATATCTTCCTAATACTGTTTCAAGCCGGCCGGGGTGGCCGAGCGGTTCTAGGCGCTACAGTCTGGAACCGCACGACTGCTACGTCGCAGGTTCGAATCCTGCCTCGGGCATGGATGTGTGTGATGTCCTAAGGTTAGTTAGGTTTAAGTAGTTCTAAGTTCTAGGGGACTGATGACCTCAGAAGTTAAGTCCCATAGCGCTCAGAGCCATTTGAACCATTTGAACTCCTTCAAGTATTAATATTTCAGGAGAACATGTTTGAAACAGGAGAGACGCTATGGACTATTAAAATGTTAGTCCCAAACACCTCTGATTGCCAAAAGTAATTTTTATAGTATAAGTTAAAACAGTTAAATATAACAGTTACAAGTATTTTATACACGAATTAATTTCCAAAGTAAGATATTTGATATGTCGCAGTTCTATGGTAACTTCTTGCTTAAAACATGCTATTATATAAATAACCTTTTATACTTTTGTTAACTGTTAGAGCGCTTATATTCGATGACATGGGGGATCTGCGTTTCCTCTAGGTTTTCCGACTGTTTACTTTTTTTGTGGAGAACAAGTAGTGCTTCCTAATATGACAGACCAGATTTGCGCCTCCTTACGAGTTTTCACTGAATTTGAAATGTTATGTCACTCTGTCCCCACTCAGGTGCTCCGTGTAAGACGTGTGCTCTAATCTGATTCATATTAGTAAAGTCGCTTGTCTTGCAGAAAGGGTCTTCTCTGTCTTCCAGCGTTTTGTTTATACGGTGCGCCATAAAGAAGCATTACTGTACTATTTCTTCCTCCTGCGATATTTGCTACTGCTGTTACCGTTGCAGTTATAAATATTTTCCTGAAAGACGGAAGACGTTGAAACACATGAGATGAATAAGTAATGTAATGGTTTCATTCCTTGATGCGGTCTGTTGCTATGCTAATGCCTCAACGTGTCAAATACCTGAATACCCTTTACGTCACTTATCGTCTTTGGATTTCATAATTAACAGTCACGTCATAAATACATCCACTGTTATGATATCTCCACTTTCGATACTCTCCTTCCTTCAAAGCAATTCGAGGGTCGGTAGGAATGTATTTTTACCTAAGTGTGCTATTTAACTTTTCTTTACTATAGCTACCTTTAAAGTGCAATTACTCGTTGCTTGAAGTAATGTAAAAGTTTCCTCTTAGGACCGCACCAGCAGCTTTATTGGGCACTTATGAGTGTGCCCCCCACTCCCCATGAACCATGGACCTTGCCGATGGTGGGGAGGCTTCCGTGCCTCATCGATACAGACAGCCATATCGTAGGTGCGACCACAACGGAGGGGTATCTGTTTAGAGGCCTGAGAAACGTTTGGTTCCTGAAGAGGGGCAGCAGCCTTTTCAGTAGTTGCAGTGGCAACGGTCTGGGTGATTGACTGATCTAGCCCTGTAAAATTAACCAAAACGGTCTTGCTGTGCTCGTACTGCGAATGGCTGAAAACAAGGGGAAACTACAGCCGTAATTTTTCCCGAGGTTTACTGTATGATTAAATGATGATGGCATCCTCTTGGCTAAAATATTCCGGAGGTAAAATAGTGCCCCATTCCGATGTCCGGGCGGGGACTACTCAGGAGGACATTGTTATCAAGAGAAAAAAACTGGCGTTCTACGGACCAGAGCCTGAAATGTCAGGTCCCTTAATCGGAGAGGCACGTTAGGAAATTTAAAAAGGGAAATGGACTGATTAAAGTTAGATATAGTGGGAATTAGTGAAGTTCGGTGGCAGGAGGAACAAGACTTTCGGCCAGGTGATTACAGGGCTATAAATACAAAACCAAATAGGGGTAATGAACAACAAAAAATAGGAGCGCAGGTAAGCTGCTACGAGCAGCATAGTGAACACATGATTGTAGCCAAGATAGACACGAAACTCACACCTACCACAGTAGTACAAGTTCATATGCCAACTAGCTCCGCAGACGACGAAGAGATTGAAGAATTGTATGATGAGATAAAAGAAATTCTTCAGATAGTGATGGGGGGACTGGAATTCGATTGTAGGAAAAGGGAGAGAAGGAACAGTAGTAGGTGAATATGGAATGGGGATAAGGAATGAAACAGGAAGCCGTCTGGTAGAATTTTGCACAGAGCATAACTGAGTCATAGCTAACACTGGGTTTAAGAATCATGAAAGACGGTTGTATACGTGGAAGAGGCCTGGAGACACTGGAAGGTTTCAGATACATTGTATAAAGGTTAGACAGAGATTTAGGAACCAGGTTTTAAATTATAAAACATTTCCAGGGGTAGATATCTATTCTGACCACAACCTATTGGTTATGAAATGTGGATTAAAACTGAAGAAACTGCAAAAAGGTTGGAATTTAAGGAGATGGGACCTGGATAAACTGAAGGAACCAGAGGTTGTAGAGAGTTTCAGAAAGAGTATTAGGGAACGATTGACACAAACAGGGGAAAGAAATAAACTAGAAGAAGAATGGGTAGATTTGGTTAACAGAAGAGCCAGCCCTGAGAAAAATCTACCGTCTGGTGAGCAAGATGTATGAGATAGGCGAAATACCCTTATACTTCAAGAACAATATAATAATTCGAATCCCAAAGAAAGCAGGTGTCGACTGGTGTGAAAATTACCGAACTATCAGTTTAATAAGTCACAGCTGCAAAATACTAAAACGAATTCTTTACAGACGAATGGAAAAACTGGTAGAAGCCGACCTTGGGGAAGATCAGATTGGATTCCGTAGAAATGTTTTAACACGTGAGGCAGTAGTGACCCTGCGACGTATCTTAGAAGATAGATTCAGGAAAGTCAAACCTAAGTTTCTAGCATTTGTAGATATAGAGAAAGCTTTTGACAATGTTGACTGGAACACGCTCTTTCAAATTAAGAAGGTGGCAGGGGTAAATTACAGGAAGCGAAGACTATTTACAACTTGTACAGAAACCAGATGGTTGTTATAAGAGTCGAGGGGCAGCAAAGGGAAGCACTGGTTGAGAAGGGAGTGAGGTAGGTTTGTAGCCTATCCCCAATGTCATTCAATCTGCATACTGAGCAAGCAGTAAAGGAAACAAAACAAAAATGTGGAATAGGAATTAAAATCCATGGAGAAGACATAAAAACTTTGAGATTTACCGACGACATTGTAATTCTGTCAAAGACAGTCATGGACCTAGAAGAGCAGTTGAACGGAATGGACAGTGTCTTGAAAAGAGTTTATAAGATGAACAGCAATAAAATGAGGATAGTGGAATGTAGTCTAATTAAATCAGATGATGATAGGGGAATTAGAATAGGAAATGAGACGCATAAAGTAGTAAATGAGTTTTTTCTGTTTGGGAAGCAAAATAACTGATGATGATCGAAGTAGAGGGGACACAAAATGTAGACTGGCTATGGCAAGGCAAGCATTTCTGAAGAAGGGAAATTTGCTAATATCGAATACAGAATTAAGTGTCAGGGAGACTTTTCTGAAAGTATTTGTATGGAGTGTGACCATGTATGGAAGTGAAACATGGACGATAAATAGTTTAGACAAGAGGAGAATAGAAGCTTCTGAAATGTGGTACTACAGAAGAACGCTGAAGATTTGATGGGTAGATCACGTAACTACTGAGGAGGTACAGAAAGATTTGGGTTGAAGAGGAATTTGTGCTACAACTTGACTACAAGAAGGGATCGGTTGGCAGGACACGTTCTGAGGCATCAAGGGATCACCAATGTAGTATGGAAGGGAAGCGTGGAGGGTAAAAATCGAAGAGGGAGACCAAGAGATGAATACACTAAGCAGATTAAGAAGGATGTAGGTTGCAGTAGTTACTTGGAGATGAAGAGAGTTGCACAAGATAGAGTAGCATTGAGAGCTGAATCAAACCAGTCTCTGGACTGAAGACCAAAACAGCAATATCTATGATATGTCACTGTTGTGTATTAACTGTCAACGACAGCTGTGTTTATATGGACCTTCTATTACATTTATACTACATTCATATTATGACATTTACAATGATGTGTTCATTTATATTGATACATCTACATCTACATCTGCATGATTACTCTGCAATTCACATGTAAGTGCTTGGCAGAGGTTTCATCGAACCACAATCATACTATCTCTCTACCATTCCACTCCCGAACAGCGCGCGCTAAAAACGAACACCTAAACCTTTCTGTCCGAGCTCTGATTTCTCTTATTTTATTTTGATGAACATTCCTACCTATGTGACTGAAATTTCGTAAATAGATCTCGCCGCGACGATAAACGTCTTTGCTTTAATGAATTCCATCCCAACTCGCGTATCATATCTGCCACACTCTCTCCCCTATTACGTGATAATACAAAACGAGCTGCCCTTTTTTGCACCCTTTCGATGTATTCCGTCAATCCCACCTGGTAAGGATCCCACACCGTGCAGAAATATTCTAACAGAGGACGAATGAATGTAGTGTAAGCTGTGACTTTAGTGGACTTGTTGCATCTTCTAAGTGTCCTGTCAATGAAACGCAACCTTTGGCTCGCCTTTCCTACAATATTGTCTATGTGGTCTTTCCAACTGAAGTTATTCGCAATTTTAACACCCAGGTACTTAGTTGAATTGACAGCCTTGAGAATTATACTGTTTACCGAGTAATCGAATTCCAACGGATTTCGTTTGGAAGTCATGTGGATCACCTCACACTTTTCGTTATTTAGCGTCAACTGCCACCTGCCACACCATACAGCAATCTTTTCTAAATCGCTTTGCAACTGATACTGGTCTTCGGATGACCTTACTAAACGGTAAATTACAGCATCATCTGCGAACAACCTAAGAGAACTGCTCAGATTGTCACCCAGGTCATTTATATAGATCAGGAACAGCAGAGGTCCCAGGACGCTTCCCGGGGGAACACCTGATATCACTTCAGTTTTATTCGATGATTTGCCGTCTATTACTACGAACTGCGACCTACCTGACAGGAAATCACGAATCCAGTCGCACAACTGAGACGATACCCCGTAGGCCCGAAGCTTGATTAGAAGTCGCTTGTGAGGAACGGTGTCAAAAGCTTTCCGGAAATCTAGAAATACGGCATCAACTTGAGATCCTCTGTCGATAGCGGCCATTATTTCGTGCGAATAAAGAGCTAGCTGCGTTGCACAAGAACGATGTTTTCTGAAGCCATGCTGATTACGTATCAATAGATCGTTCCCTTCGAGGTGATTCATAATGTTTGAATACAGTATATGCTCCAAAACCCTACTGCAAACCGACGTCAATGATATAGGTCTGTAGTTCGATGGATTACTCCTACTAACCTTCATAAACACCGGTGCGACCTGCGCAATTTTCCAATCTGTAGGTACAGACCTATCGGTGAGCGATCGGTTGTATATGATTGCTAAGTAGGGAGCTATTGTATCAGCGTAATCTGAAAGGAACCTAATCGGTATACAATCTGGACCTGAAGACTTGCCCGTATCAAGCGATTTGAGTTGCTTCGCAACCGCTATGGTATCTACTTCTAAGAAACTCATGCTAGCAGCTGTTCGTGTTTCAAATTCTGGAATATTCCATTCGCCTTCCCTGGTGAAGGAATTTCGGAAAACTGCGTTCAATAACTCCGCTTTAGCGGCATAGTCGTCGGTAACAGTGCCATCGGCACTGCGCAGCGAAGGTATTGACTGCGTCTTGCCGCTTGTGTACTTTACATACGACCAGAATATCTTCGGATTTTCTACCAAATTTCGAGACAATGTTTCGTTGTGGAACCTATTAAAGGCATCTCGCATTGAAGTCCGTGCCAAATTTCGCGTGTCTGTAAATTTTAGCCAATCTTCGGGATTTGGCGTTCTTCTGAACTTCGCATGCTTTTTCCGTTGCCTCTGCAACAGCGTTCGGACCTGTTTTGTGTACCATGGGGGATCAGTTCCATCTCTTACCAGTTTGTGAGGTATGATACATTACTATGATGTGTAAAGTTTAATATGAATTCTACAACAATATAGAACAATATCAATCCATGAACTATTCTGATTGCCTTTACTTTTGGTTACATTCATCCGTAATGAGATAGAAATTGCTATCGTTGACTAATGCATATGTTATTTGGTGTCAATGTTTTATTTGTTTTATGTTGTGTTTTTTTTTTTTGTCAGTCTGCCGTGTGTCAGTTTTGCCACTGTCACTCATTTCACCATCAGTACTGGAGTTATTCTAACTTTCTATGATATCTCGTTGTTGTCTTCTGCGCCTTCTGTACAGATTTTGGATGGGAGTGTTTATATATGCCATGTTCTGCTTTTGAGATGTTGTTAATGATTTTTTTAGTTATGTCCATGTATCTGGGTTCATCACTGCGTCGTTTAGTGTAGTATCTGTTATGCGTTCCCTGTAGTTACATAAGCGTCTGTATTTAATGAATTGAAAAGGGAGTGTTCTGAGGACCCAATTTCCCCTTAAGTACCCCGACAGCCATCTGAAAGTGACACATGTAGCAGGTGCACGGAATACGGGCCACCTCCAGTCACAAAATGAACCATGCCTCAGCTGGAGCTGACATGACAGATCTGCAACTGCTCCCACATATTGGGGAAAAATGAATAGACTGGATGGTCCTTATCACTTTCGTCACACTCTTTTTGTTAGGTATACACTCACCAATTTTTTAGTAGGCACCTACCTTCTATGTGCTGTCCAATAATCTGCAACACTCTCTCAAGTCTGCCCATCTTCAGCCCAAATACCTGATAATTGTATCAGTCGCGTACATACCAGGCAGCACACACAGTGAATCGAATGATGTGGTGCCAAACTCCACAGGTAGTCTTAGTAGCATACTCCTTTGCCTACGGTTAATGGTGATCCTGTTCATGACGAGAGCGAATCCGTGCTCCCACATACTAGCTGTAAAGCTCAATACGAACTCAGAAAGTGAGCAGCGGTACATTCTGATGTGTGTAAGTGAGTCTCTAGTAGTGTAGCAGGATGGGTATGAGCACAGTTAAACATCAGATGAAGCATCATTTCCGGTGCATCACTTCATGTCGTGAACACCATTTCTAAAACACACTGGCAAGCATTGAGAAAAGTTGCAAGATTTCAGGAGGCCGCAGTTGTGATAACAATGTGGACTCTTATCACATACAATGTAAAGTTACACATCTATAGCCAGGATATAGACTTGAGCTCCTTGGTGACTCCCACGCTCTCCCCTATGAGGAACCATCAGGAATTGATCAAGGTCACCCAGGAGAAACACCCCCCCCTCCCCAAGCAATTATGCCATTTATATTCAAGGTCATGATGTAGCTCGGTAGTGGTCACGTGGTTCTGCCTAAACTCTTTATGCTGCTGGACTCGAAACTGGTTGTGTGATAGAAAATTGTCAGGAAAGCTCTCACAGCCATGAGAGCCCAATGAAACCCAATGACCCAATAAGATTCCATCTCACCCCCCACCCCTCCCACCCACTCCTCCATATCACCTTCTATAATTAGCTCAGTTGTGAGTAGGCCATTTTATCTGAGGTCTGAGCATCACGAGAGGGATCTAGGTTTATTATAAACAATAGCAAATTATCAACAGTAGTTTTCTTTCTATATAATTTAATTATAGTATGAGCGTAGTCAGTTGTACTCTGTCAAGAAAGGGTTCATAAATAGTAACACATAATAATTCCAATCCCAAAGAAAGCAGGTGCTGACAGATGTGAAAATTACCGAACAATCAGTTTAGTAAGTCACGCATGCAAAATACTAACGCGAATTCCTTACAGACGAATGGAAAAAGTGGTAGAAGCCGACCTCGGGGAAGATCAGTTTGGATTCCATAGAAATATTGGAACACGCGAGGCAATACTGACCCTACGACATACCTTAGATGCTAGATTAAGGAAAGGCAAACCTACGTTTCTAGCATTTTCAGACTTAGAGAAAGCTTTTGACAATGTTGACTGGAATACTCTCTTTTAAGTTCTAAAGGTGGCAGGGGTAAAATACAGGGAGCGAAAGGCTATTTACAATTTGTACAGAAACCAGATGGCCGTTATAAGGGTCGAGGGACATGAAAGGGAAGCAGTGGTTGGGAAGGGAGTGAGACAGGGTTGTAGCCTCTCCCCGATGTTATTCAATCTGTATATTGAGCAAGCAGTGAAGGAAACAAAAGAAAAATTAAGTATTAAAATCGACGGAGAAGAAATAAAAACTTTGAGGTTCGCCGATGATATTGTAATTCTGTCAGAGACAGCAAAGACTTAGAAGAGCAGTTGAACGGAATGGATAGTGTCTTGAAAGGAGGATATAAGATGAACATCAACAAAAGTAAAACGAGGATAATGGAATGTAGTCGAATTAAGTCGGGTGATGCTGAAGGAATTAGATGAGGAAATGAGACACTTACAGTAGTAAAGGCGTTTTGTTATTTGGGAAGCAAAATAACTGATGATGATCGAAGTAGAGAGGATATAAAATGTAGACTGGCAATGGCAAGGAAAGTGTTTCTGAAGAAGAGAAATTTGTTAACATCGAGTATAGATTTAGGGGTCAGGAAGTCGTTTCTGAAAGTATTTGTATGGAGTGTAGCCATGTATGGAAGTGAAACATGGACGATAAATAGTTTGGACAAGAAGAGAATAGAAGCATTCAAAATATGGTGCTACAGAAAAATGCTGAAGATTAGATGGGTAGATCATATAACTAATGAGGAGGTATTGAATGGAATTAGGGAGAAGAGAAATTTGTGGCAAAACTTGACTAGAAGAAGGGATCGGTTGGTCGGACATGTTCTGAGGCATCAAGGGATCACCAATTTAGTATTGGAGGGCAGCGTGGAGGGTAAAAATCGTAGAGGGAGACCAAGAGATGAATACACTAAGCAGATTCAGAAGGATGTAGGTTGCAGTAAGTACTGGGAGATGAAGAAGCTTGCACAGGATAGGGTAGCATGGAGAACTGCATCAAACTAGTCTCAGCACTGAAGACCACAACAACAACGACATAAAAAATAATTTATGGTCTGCTGACTATAACTTTTTTGTTAACAATTTTTTTCCTTTATTTGCAATAGTTTTTTACGACCTATTTTATATAAAGATATTATTTTCATGTATTAGTTAATTTACAAAGCTATTTTTTTTTACAATTTTTGTTTGTTGATGCATTTACACAGTTACATATTTCTCACATATATCCAATGGTTTTATTTATAAAGGTATTTTCTTCTTGTGACTATCAGACACGTTTATTTACACTAACGCAGGAAGAACTTTAATACTGTGTTTGCCATTCTGTTTATACATAAACTTTTTACAGTATTTTCATTTGCTTTCTGTTTGATTTCATCATTATTTAATGTGTACATTTTTACCTTTCTGATAATTCTGTATACCGTATTTACATTAATCATTTCTTTGTATTTAGAGTACTTACATTTCAGTCGATGATTTCTTTCTATATATAATATATACATGTGAAATGGGAACTAGCAGCAGCAGATGAAGAGAACACACACACACACACACACACACACACACACACACACACACACGATAAAACATGCACATGTATGTACAATATTTTTTTTTTTGTGTAGACAGTAAATAAGCATTCATAGTGTTCAATGTAACATTCATACCAACGCACAGATAACTATATCAAACTATTCAGCTAACTGTTCTGGACATACACATCGATTATTTAAAAATTAATATACAGTGAATAATATAAGTAGGCGAGGGTATCGATCCTGTACCCACAGAAGAACTGTCTGTCATCATGACGGGACAACCCTATTTTCAACTGCAATGGAGCATGTACGGCCTCTTGATCGAAAAACTGTGCAGTTGTGCCAACACCCTCGAGTAGGCACCTCCTGTAATCTTCAATTATGATAGTTTCTCAGGGCACTCAATGCACACCCACAGCCCAACTCTGTGTGGCATCTGCATATATATGGCATATGTACATCTTAGATATGAGCCCCACAAACACCACAATTCGCCTTGTCTTTCAACGGGTCGATAACCTTCTTGTTTTGAGGTGGTATTCCAAAAGGATTATCGACCAAATACCCAGACGTGTCCAATTATTCGTGATTGTACCTGACTACTTCATATGGATCAGCCTTTCAACCAGCAAATGAAACAATATGTATGTACATAAGCTAACTTAGGGTCAGCGAAGTTACGCTTTGCAAACTTATAGTGAACGCAGTACATGTAAGGTTTGCAGAGGTCCAGAACACGCATAACGATATGGACAGGTCTTGTGAACTGCACTGAAACTATGGCGGCCTCCACAGCGACACTACTCCATATTCAAGATAATGACTCATTTGAAATATGGTCTGGCGACGCAACCTCTTTTTTTTTCCTAAATCACAGATCGTGAGGGCTCTCTGTTCGTTATTTAATCAGTGTACTTCTTCAATCAGGGATGCTGCTTCAAGGAGATTACGTGGGTGATACTAACAAGTTTCATCCCTGTAGTGTGTGTACTGTAGGACCTTCGATACACACACCATCAGATTATTTGACTTGTCGCTCTAGCGAAGTAGGCGAGTGTCAGCAATATGTCTCGTGGTCTTATCGTGGCGTGTTTATCTTCTGCCGTTAGGTCAGACGATAGAAATGCCACTTGCACGCTTAGAGTAGCAGATCGACGGTGACCGACTTTAAATAGAACTTGATTAATTTTCACACACATTTATTAAAATAACAAAAAGCATAGACATTACGTAACTTGATTCTGGATGCTGTTTACGATTGACAATCTGAAGTGCCTTTGGTCTTGGTACGTTAATCTTATTCTCACATATCTCTGATACTTGACAAAAGTGTCTATACATTTATCTTCATGGCTATGTACCGAAATATGATAATCTTAGGTGCAGACTGAAACTTGACTATAGACTGGTACAGACAAATGCAGACTGGTACAGACTGGTGCAGACAAATGCATACTGACTAATCGGAGGTCTGTACACTCGTTATAATGCCTCGCGCGTTCAGGTATCACTGCGCGAGTGTGATCCGCGAGTAGAAAAGGTTCTACGTTAGCAGCAATCTCATTGGCTGCATTACATATTAATACACGGATCGGCGGAAGCAGAATTTGGTCCGTCTTTATGGCAGCCCGATCTCGTAGTGCGGAGACGGACGAGCTCTGCGCCTGCGCTGTTGTGCTTAGCGGGGCGCGCTCTATTGGGAAAGTCGTGTACGCGCTGACTACGCGGAACTATGTACACAACAATCCCCAACCTGAGACATTGCCATATGTTTCTGTAGTGAATTATATAACGTTGTTTTTTCTCCAGCATTATCCCCCAGGGTAGCCGAGACCGCTGATGCGCTGATTCCGAGACTCGGGTAGGTACGCTGGGCCCGGATCGAATCCGCCCGACGGATTAATGACGAGGGCCGGTATGCCGGCCAGCCTCGATGGGGTATTTGGCGGTTTTCCACATCCCACTAGGTAATACCGGGCTGATACCCAAGTTCTGCCTCAGTTACCAAACTCACAGACATTTGCAACACGTTCGCACTATTCCATGGTTTACACTATACGCGGACAGCTGGGGTGCACTAATTCCGTCACGGGGGGTTCGGGGTGCCGGCAGGAAGGACATTGGGCCACCCTCTGCAAATAACAATGCCAAATCAACAGTAACAAGGCCGAGGCCGACCCCGCACAGCAGCAGGACTAAGGCCGCAGGACCAAGAACAAGCTTTGTTTTCCAGCATTGTCAACAGCTTCGGGATCGAACCATTTCATGGAACTGGGCGCTCCAGACATAACGGTACGTTCCTGTGCTCACCTTGAAAATCGTTGGAATATTCCATATCTAGCTCCAGAACATATCTGTTACCAGAATTCACAGCCATATCATGCATCTTTTTTCCAGCACGGCTGTTTACCCTGTGGACATCCATTGGAACCCACTGTGTGGTATTCTTTGTTACATAGCAGATCCGTAGAGTTTGATTACATCCAGATGAAAGATGTAAGTTAAATCGTCAGATGGCCTGTACACCTCATCACTTATTCGTGGTTTGCATTGACGTACCGATGGATGCAATGGCGAAGCCCGCCATGAATTCCACGTTCAAAGAAGAGCAACATGTCAACATCGGTCAACAGTTCTATGTTCATCTTAACATTATGACCCACGAAAGCCAGGGTATGATGTAATAGAAGTCACGTTCCAGATAGTATGGGCGTGGACTATACTCCAGAACGTCTGAAAAACTTCAACAAGCAGGTGTACTTCTGTATTTTATGTGTAATCTAGTACATTCACCAAAATAAGTGATGCTGAACTCCTATCAAACATTCACAGCGTGCATGTACTCTGCTTCTGCTATTTGCAGTGTCTATTTCTATTGTTCAGAATGCAGTTATGTATGGCCATGTGCTTTTGTGGACTGCATCCATCGATTTCAGGTATTTGTATGGAATATCCCCCTTCTTCGTCCTAATTGATGATATGCATGCCCTCTTTATGTACAGACTCAGCAATTTTCTGAAGAGAGGTGTGCACTAAGCAAAGTGAATCCAGTAATCAGAGTTTTATACTTCATACCATTTTCTCTGAAAACGGAATGTACTACTCAGTGATGTCACGAATGAGACTGACATTATCACACTTCATCCCAAAATCACCCAAGTGTTGAACTGGACAGTGGGATCCATACCCACTGAAATTGTGAAGAGAGACAGGTATGTGCCATGGCAGTTGGCTCTTCAAGTTAGATGCATTGTGAGCTACATCGCCGAACTTCCCTGTTATATAAGAATGGACTCTACGAGGAGTTTCTGTATCTTCACCTAGCGGGAGCCTATAAATATGATAAGCATCTCACTGGATAATCACCAACTCAATATTCGAATTTATTCGGAGTAGAATCATACGATCATACCACTTGATATGCTGCCACATGCACTGTCTGCTATTCTGTGATAAACATGTTGGAACATCTATGGCAAATATACGTAGCAAATTTCTTTATACCCTGTTGGACGGAAAATAGGCGAGGCATGCTTCTGACCTACCTCCTCCCACCCCCCCCCCCCTCCCCCAGCGTTGTTTCTCACCCATTTGGAAAAGTAGAAGGGACTAACTACTTTATGTTTGACTTGTTTCTTCTGCAGAGTGTATTCATGGTCTTCTTCCGCCTTATCAACTCGTAGGATGAATGCGTGAATCTTCACCTCGAAATTTGGTAGGTCCTGCAGTTTTACGAGGAATGAGATGCCTTTCAAATTATACTGCTCACGGACTTACGATGTTTCGTATTTACTTATACACTGAGCACGTTCTGGGTAATATCTATTGATGTCTCACGCATGTTGCTCACCAGATGGAAGAGATTTTTCGTGGCTGGCTCTCCCAAGCCTATCAGTAGTTCTAATGGTCGTTGTCTACTCTTGGGCCCTTGTTCTGACTTAAGTCTTCCAGTGCTTCGTCAAATCCTCCACACAGTATTATGTCTCCCTTCTTATCCTCATCTACTTCCTCTCCCATTTCTACAATATTGCTCTCAAATACATCTCCTTTGTGTAGAACCTCTATATACTCCTTCCACCTTTCTGCTTTACGTTCTTTGCTTAGGACTGTTTTTCCATCTAAGCTCTTTATATCCAAACAGGTGGTTATCTTTCCTTCAAGGGTCTCTTTAATTTTCTTGTAGGAAGTATCTATCTTACCTGTAGTGATATATGTTTCCACATCCTTACATATGTCCTCTAGCCATCCCTGATTAGCCACTTCGCACTTCCTGTCGATAACATTTTTGAGACGTTTCTATTCCTTTTCGCCTGCTTAATTTACTGCATTTTTATATTTTCTCTTTTCATCAATTAAGTTCAATATCTCTTCTGTTAACCAAGGATTTCTACTAGTCCTCATCTTTTTACCTGCTTCATCCTCTGCCGCCTTCCCTGTTTCATCTTTCAAAGCTACCCATTCTTCTTGTACTGCATTTCTTTTCTCTGTTCTTGTCATTCGTTCCCTAATGCTATCTGTGATGCACTCTACAACCTCTGGTCCTTTCAATTTATCCAGCTCCCATCTCCTTAAATTCTTACCTTTTTGCAGTTTCTTCAGTTCCAATCTACAGTTCACTACCAATAAATTGTGGTGAGAGCCCACATCTGACCATGGCAATGTCTCTTAATTTAAATCCTGTTTCCTAAATCTATGTCTTACCATGATATAATCTATATGAAACCTTCCAGTGTCTCCGGGCCTCTTGCACGTGTACAGCCTTCTTTAATGATTCTTAAAAAAACTGTTTGCTATGATTAAGTTATGCTCTGTGCAAAATTCTGTCAGGCGGCTTTCTCTTTCATTCCACCTACTACTTTTCCTTCTCTTCCTTTTCCTACTATCGAATTTCAGTCCCCCATGACTATTAAATTTTCGTCTCCCTTAACTATTTGAATAATTTCTTTTATCGCACCATACATTTCTTCACTCTCTTCATCAATTGCGGAGCTAGTTGGTATATAAACTTTTGCTACTATGGTAGGTGTGAGCCTCGTGACTATCATGTCTACAATAATGCGCTCACTATGCTTTTCGTAGTAGCTTATCCGGGTTCCTATTTTTTTATTCATCATTAAACCTACTCCTACACTGCCCTTATTTGATTTTGTGTTCATAAACTTGTATTCACATGACCAGAAGTCTTGTGCGTCCTGCCACCGAAATTCACTGATTCCAGCTATATCTAACTTTGTCCTATCAATTTCCCTTTTTAAAACTTTCTAATATACTTGCCCGATTAAGGGATCTTTTGGTTTCTCCCGATAACGACGGCCGCTTGAGTAGTCCCCACCTGGAGATCCGAATGGGGGACATCAGAGATATTACACAATATGTACGAAAGTAATAAGTACACTATTCAAGTAAACTAGTTTCATTATAAAAATGTGTATTTACACTATTAATAATTAGGTTCGTTGTGGCATGTTATTTCTTTCCACAGTCAACTAAGGTCTGTGCAGAAATTAATTAGATTACATCATGGCAGGATATTGTTCCAAAGCCATGGATTTTTTTTAGTTTCTAACCTGTTAGTAGTAGTTGTTTTGTAACCTAACAAACATTAATGTACGTAGCACGCTAACAAACAACATCACCATACATTAGACTATGAACATCTAATCAACAATGTATGTACCCTTTCCCGTCTTCTTCTAGTTCTCTTTCTAAAGTATGCCATAAATTTATAGTTTCCTACTTCCAGATTCGAGTACTTTCCTTTAAGAAATTAGTATTTTTGCTGTAAGTAATAGATAATATCAATGAGCAGACAAATAAATCCACGCAGCCCGACTGCGTAGTGCCATTCTACTGCGCGGTGGGGCCGGAAGTGCTGGCTAAAAGACCTGTGTGAACCACTGCGGCCTGCATAAAGTAATAAAATGGTTGGCCCTAATGGTCATGATGCAGCTTGTTTTACACTACAATCACTACGCGGCTTCTCTTTCAATACTGTTATTTAGCTTTGAGATTATGTAACGTATGTATCTGTTTTTGTGGCTATGTGGCTATTTGCGTTAAGATGCCAAGTTCTTTTTGGCAGTGGTCTTTGTTGAGTGCCCTGTGTTGAGTGTATGGCACATGTATCGAAGTGTTCCTTGTTCTTGTGAGTGTCAGGGGTTTGAGATTTTGTGGTTGAACGTGTCCATTGTTGTGGATTTATGATAAAATTCAAATATATAAGCATATTGTTTGTTATTTGATTGTCATGTCTGCAAGGTAATTTGGTTACTATGTCCTCTTCCAACTGTGATTTTTATCTTTTTATGTACTTTGTTGATTTTAGTATGAAGTTTTTCAGCTGTTGTTAGTGTTTCATCTATCAGGCAGAGGATGTCATCATGTATCTGAACCAGTATAATAACAGATCATTTTCAGAAAAATAGTGGCAAAAGAATAAAAATTATTATTCTTTTTCCACTATTTTTGTGAAAATGATCTGTTCAGTACTGTTCACAAAAATTCATTATTGAACTGGTACTAAGTTTGTTTTGTTATAAGCCTTACTAATGTGAGTAGTTCATTAATCTATTCATCAGGGAGTGGACTGTTTGCTTTTAGGTTTTTATTTATGTGGGGCAGCCAAATGAAAACCGAACGCATGCCTGAACGGTATCACGGAATGGTTTCTTCGAAAGTAATAATCACACATGTTAAGATATTTATCCCACTGGAAGACGATATGATCAATTTCTGTTTGATAGAACGCAGTTGGCCACTGACAGATTCACAACTACAACCCCTCTTGCATCTCGTCATTCAACGGAATCGAAAATCCATTCATGTCTTTCTACAGGCCGTAAAGACGTGAAGATCACTTTCTGTAAGATCTGGGCTGTGCAGTGGATATTGCAGTGTTTGCTGACCAAATAGCTGATGCATAGCCTTCATCCTATTGACAGCAGGGGAGCACGCGTTATCGTGGAACATGATGACTCTTTGCGATAGGGTTGAGGGGCATTCTGACTTTATGGCACATCACAGTTTCTCCAAAGTGTCTTTGTAATGCTGCACATTGATTGCGGTTCCGTGCTTGAGGAACTTGACAAGCAGAGGGTCCCTGCAGTCGAAGAAGAAGGTCATCGTGACCATACCAGAACTTGTGTCAACAGCTTTCAGTCGAATGAGGAATAGTGGGTGTGGTTGTGCATCCATTAGCGACCGACCACGTTCTACGAAACAGGAACTCGTCGTCTTGTCTTCCAATGGGACGAATTTCTTAATGTGTGCGGTGATTATTTTTGACTGGACCCATTCTGTGGCACTCTTGTGGCCGTTGTTCGTTTTTCATTAGACTGCCCCTTACATAATGTCTCCTCTTTCCTTGACCATCGTGTTGTATACATGCTCTATACATCGAGTGAGAGGACTGTTTCCGTGTCTGGAATTATTATGACTTTTATTTGTTGCATTACCTGTATAGTGATTTAATTGTTACATGTTCTAGTACTTTGAAGTTTTCAGGCAGTAATTTTAACATATGCCATGCAAGCTCGTTAGTGAGGGCTTTTCTGAAATTCAGTATCGTTCTGAGTGGGATATTCGGCTTGTCGGTTTTTGGTTGGCATAAGCGGATGGGTGCAGTGGGATTATTGTGTTAGTTTTCTCTTTGCTGTGTTATCCAGTATGATGCCTATTTTTTCAGAGTGGTTTTACTTTTGTATGAAATCTGTTTGTTTGGTCTGATTTTAATTTTGTAATATTATTTTGTGGGATGAATTCATGTGTCTTATCAGCGTATTGTCCGTTGGCCATTAGTACTACCTGTTCCAGGTTTTGAAGTAATTTGGTTTCCTATTTAATCCAATGTTGGCACCGTTGTTTTCTTTCTTCCCTTGTCAATACACTCTAGGCTTCTACAGTCAGATTTTCTATGTCATCCTCATCTGTTCCTGAATTTGCCCTGTATTTTAATCCTTTCTCCAACAATGTTCATTCTTTAATGTTCATTCACTCGTCTGTAAGATTCACTAATCTTGGGTAGAATTTCTGTGTTTGTTTTTGCTGGTTGTGTTTAGGATGGCTGTGTTATAACTGGAATTTTTTGAGTTAACTAATCTTTCTTCTGTGAACCGTATCCATTTTTTTTTTATCAGAGCAGTTTTTGTATGACTCTCAACCTTGTTGACCAGGTGGGAGAATACGTAAGACATACTATTAATTGGAACTTTGCTGCATATACTGAGATATTTTACTGATAAAATTTTGACAGTCACTGTGTATGTACTCTGAACACAGTCTGATTTCGCTATCTTGGACACGAGTGACGAGTGTTCAGCACAGAACCTCAAAAAATCACCTAGCCAAAAAAAGCCCATGAGCACTCCACAAATACTCCGCTGTCTGAGTAGCTGCTTCCTTTGTGGTGCGCACACCTGATGTATCAAGGATGCTGTGCAAAAAATGTGGTCAAATTTCAAGTCAAATCTCTTTACTCTACAAGACAAGAGTTAAATTACGTGTTGTACAAGACATATTTGCAACTTGCAAGCACTATTAATAATATGGCAGTTTCTCTTATCTGGTCAAAAAGGTCAAGATTAACACAAGAACTACAGTAAAAAAATTGATTCAGTTTTTACATGAAAGATTAGTCGACTCAAAAAACTCCAAGCACAACATAGTGCATGTAAACACAAACAGCAAAAACAAATACACAGTTTCTACGCAAGGTGAGTGAACCTTACAGTCACAATATAAAAGAAAGAGAGCTGTCGGGAAAAAGTTAAAAATACAACGTAAATTCAGGAATAGGAGAGGATTACATAGAGAATTTGCTCATACAGGTAAAGAGAGTATTGACAAGGGGAAGATAGAAGAGAAAACAGCGATGTCTTCATTGTATTAACTAGATAAATAGTGAAAAAAGAAATCCTTTATATAATTACTGACAAGAAATCACAATAGCACAAAACGATTCAATCACAGAATCTACAGCAAACTGTGAAATGATGATGCCATTACTTCAAAAGCAGACATTTGGACAAAGGACAATACACCGACAAAATACAAGAATAAATCTGTCAAAATAACGTTAGAAGTTAAAAACAGGTCGAGCAAAGAAATTCCAGACAACAGTAAAAACACTTTGAAAAATACAGACATCGTACTGGATAACACATAAAAGAGAAAATTAATACAGAATAATACCGCTGTACCCATCCTCCAAAGCCAACCAAACATCCACAACCTGAATGTCCTGGTGAAAGCAATACCGAATTTCAGAAAAGTCCTCACTTACAAGTTTGCAGGGCGTATGTTAAAATTAGTGTCTGAACACTTCAAAGTACACGAAGCTACATGGCCAATAAAACAAATAAAAGGCATAAATTTTCCAGACATGGCAACAGTCTTCTCATTCAGTAGAGAGAGCATCCATTCCAACTTACCGGTGAAAGAAACAACAGACATTGTAAATAAAATCCTGAAAGCACACAGTCAACTCCTTGATGAATAGATTAATAAAGTACTCACATTAGTGAGGCTTATAACAAAACGAAACTAGTTCCAGTTGAATAGTCAATTTTACGTACAAGAGAATGGATTGCCAGTGGTAGAACCCTTGGGAAATATTTTTGGAAACCATACTAAACAGAGTAATTTCACAAAAATAATGATAAAAGAATAAGATTTATTATACTGGTTCAGATACGTGATTACATCTTCTGTGTAATAGATGAAATACAAACAAGTACTGAAAAACTACTTACTGATATCAACAAAGTACATAAAAAGATAAAAATCACGACTGAAGGAGAACATTGTAACCAAATTAGCTTTCTAGACACAACAATCAAATAACAAACAATATGTTTATATGAAACTTCCTGGCAGATTAAAACTGTGTGCCCGACCGAGATTCGAACTCGGGACCTTTGCCTTTCGCGGGCAAGTGCTCTACCATCTGAGCTACCCAAGCACGACTCACGCCCGGTCCTCACAGCTTTACTTCTGCCAGTATCTCGTCTCCTACCTTCCAAACTTTACAGAAGCTCTCCTGCGAACCTTGCAGAACTAGCACACCTGAAAGAAAGGAATATGTTTATATATTTGAATTTTATCATAAACCCACAACAATGGATACATTCAATCACAAAATGGAGAGTTCAAATCCTTCATGAAAGTGACTGAAATTTTGGGCATTAAAAATGGCCCTATAACATTGCGGGGCCATGGCTGAAAGGAGAAAAAATCCAAAAAAACTTTGTGATCATTTCCTTCTTTCTTTTCCAAATGTAAGAGAATTATTCAGCGATTATATAGACAACACTGGAGAGAAAAATCCTGAAAACCTAAAACCAGCTTTCGTTTGTATTGATACACTCCTGTGAGCTCATAGGACTGCGACCGCATCGAGTTTAGTTATGAGAAAATTGTGGAATTCACTTTCTGTTACCATCTGTCATCTTTAACATTTATTTCAATTTTGGGGCCTCCGCTACATCTACGAAACCCGGAGGATTACATCAAAATATGAATCAAAACAAATAGGCATGCAAGAATGGTGATCTACAAGTGCAGCAGTCCGAGGGATACTCCACCTTATGTGGTTTTCAATAGGCGATTGCTCCCACTATTTTTGTTAGGAATACAACATTGGTAATAGCAATAATAATAATAATAAATATGTGTGATTACGGAAACTTGAAAAACTTAATAACATCTTTAATCAGTACTCGTCCGGTCTCGGAAACTGACATACGGCGGGGAGAGCGGTGTGCTCACCACATGCCCCTCCATATCCGCATCCAGTGACACCTATGGGCTGAGGATGCCACGGCGGCCGGTCGGTACCGTTGGGTCTTCATGCCCTGTTCGAGAGGAATTCGTTTTAATCAGTACTCGCTGTCCTTTATTTTCATTAAGAGAATTCCGATTTCCTCATCTCCACATTCCTATTTAGTCCATTGTAACTGCATCCACTTACAAGCGATGTACAATTGACATCACAAAAACTGACCATTGTTATATCTGAATTACCGGTCATGTTACAGAAGAGCCAGTCATGTTACAGGACGTACAGATCTGCTCATGAAAGTAAAGAAGTAGTTATTATGGGAGCAGTAGAGGTATCAACACATTTATGAGACGTAGCATATGGACGCACCCTCTGAAAGCACGCAAGAAAACTGCGCCGCGTCATTTATAGCATTACACACTTAGTAAAGGCTCTTTATGTTGTGACGTGGAATCAAGAGCGGTACGCAGTATCTAAATGTCGGCAGATATAGCACAGTGCGTTCGTAGCCAGTTCAGCTGGCCGTGTGGGGTAGCCGCGCGGTCTGGTGCGCCCTGCCACGGTTCGCGCGACTCCCCCCACAGGAGGTTCGAGTCCTCCCTCGGCCATGGGAGCGTGTGTTGTCCTTAGCGTAGTTAGTTTAAGTTAGATTAAGTGGTGTGTAAGCCCAGGGACCGATGACCTCAGCAGTTTGGTCCCATAGGAACGTACCACAAATTTCCATTTCCGCTTGCAACACTACAAGTAGAACGTTGTTTACTTGAGCTCCGTCTCAGCGCTACTAGTATTGGAAGTTAAGTGAAGTGTAGTGCTTTGTGAGTGTATACACTATATCAAACTCATCTTTGTTTTCGTCTTTGTTTCCGTTTAAGTGTGCTCTTGGTAGCGGTGTTGTCCGCTTCTTTTGTTTCCATGGCGTCTAGATCTATTCCACGCAAAGGTACAGTGAGTTTTTCTTTTGAAAGTCGACGTGTCATGTGCAATCTAGTTCTCTGGAAATCCACGACTGGCTGATAAATGGTTTTGGTTTGACTTCTGATCAGGTATTCACATCTTATTTTGACCGACTGAGAGGTAGCGCAGTGGTTTGCACACTGGACTCGTATTCGGGAGGACGACGGTTCAGGCCCCCTTCCTGCTGTCCTGATTCAGACTGTCTTTAATTTCCCTGAATCGCTTAAGGAAAATGCTGCGATGACTCCTCTGAAAAGGCACGGCTGCTTTCCTTCTCCATCCTTCCCTAATCCGAGCTTGTGCTCCGTTTTATATCTCCTCCTCCATTTCTTTTGCACTGAACTTTACGTTTTCTTTCTTAAATTTGTGAATCCCTTATAAGTATGTAAATTACTGTTTAATCGTGGTTCTGAGGTTTCTTTCCGTCCGCCTGCGAAAGCTGCCACCGAATACACGAATATTCGTGTGTTCAACCAAGCTCCCAACGTAGATAATGCTTATCTTACAGACGCTTCGCTAAGGTATGGCGTATTATAAACATTCGCCTTGAACGCTGATCTAGCAAACGCTGTCTTCAGTCTTACAGCGGATTCGTTCTGTAGAAATGCAGGTGAAGTAGAATGTTCTGTCTCACATACAAGTATATGGTTACTGTACACACGTTACTCACAGTGGCCAGGTGAGGAAGTGCTTTTTGTGTAACGACAGTGCTCAACTCCGTAGCAATTGTCCGGGAAGCCTTTTTGTTTTACGATCTTCTCTTAAACAGCGGCGTAAGTTAACGGTGGCGAACCTCGTCTTCAGTGAAAGTGAATAAGGGGCTCGGCAATCTCGTGCTAATGACGCCCACAGGACGAATTTGAATTTCGCTGTGATTTTCCCCCGTTACGATCGAAGACGGTTTCAAATGCCCAAGTGATCCACAACAAGAGGCACTGTACACAGGATGAGGGTACTGCTGATGTCGTTCCCCCTGTCTTGCCCCCCCCCTTCTCTCTTCCCGTCCTCTCCCCCCCCCCCCCCCCCCCCCACACACACACCGATCTCGTGCATCTCTTGATTCTCCGGATGGTAGTGATGCGAGTCAGGACTATTGAGCCGAGAGTTGAGATGGAGGGCTGTGATGCTCCTTCGATTTCCCGGGATGTTCTGTCTACACCTCTCCAGAGGTCGGAACGCTTGGTGTCGATTACCTTGTCGCCTGTTCCGTTCGTTCCACCTGTTGAGCCGCAGCATTCCCGTCTTCCCTTGTCTAGTACTCCCGACATTGGCTCTATTTCTTTCCACTTATAGAAGCTGGAATCGGGGGTAGTTCACATGACTTGTCTCATGTTACGCCGGGTTTACCATGCAGACAGCTTTCGATTCATGGCCGTCAATGATTGATTTGTATACGGCGAACGATCCTGCTACCTCACCGGTAGCGGAGGATAACTTGCCACACGGCCGGCGTAAACAACGAAACTAGCCTGATCATGCGGCTCCTAGCCTCCCCACCCTCTGATTCGTCAATCGGTTGTGCGATGGGCTGTGACAATCGAGTGATGGAATAAGTCGTGTTATTTGCGGCTGTTTTCACCAATCCTTGTTATGACTGATGACGAAAGCTTGCACCTTTATTAAGCTAAACGTTGATAGAATTCGATCACATTTACTTTTGGCATCGTTACGTCAGTTTATTTACGATTTCTGTATTGATATTGTACTTTTACAAGAAGTTTCAGTTCCCAGTCTTGCTCTCATTTCACTGCGGCACCTGAATGAACGATGGGTAACGCCCCCTTCTTTCGTGAGGGTACTCCGACAGCCGATATTGAAATACTTGATTCTGACCTCGTCTCTGTTATTTTATATCCACCATCTGGTTCGGGTCATACAGTGGCGCGTTCGTGGTTGCACAAAGAGCACTATGGGACTTAACATCTGAGGTCACCAGTGCCCTAGAACTTAGAACTACTTACACCTAACTAACCTAAGGACATCACACACATCCATGCCCGAGGCAGGATTCGAACCTGCAACCGTAGCGGTCGTGCGGTTCTAGACTGAAGCGCCTAGTACCGCTCGGCCACACCGGCCGGCAAAGAGTAGGTTCTCTTTGCGCCAGAGTCCTCGGTGTCTCATGTTAGGTGGCGATTTTAATTGTGTTTTACGTCCTAGCGATCGGTCCCCACATTATAATTTTTGTCGTGAATTAAGGGAGTTGGTTCATTCGATGCGCTTGTGTGACGTGAGGGAGCAGAAATATCCCACCGCGGTTGGATACAAATTTTTTACCGCCATCTCTCGTATCCCTATCGACAGGTTTCATTTATTCCATTATTTATGTAATAGAATCTTGTAGTTGACGCTATACCCGTGTGCTTTCCCCGGGTTTCCGGTTTCGATTCCCGGCGGGGTCAGGGATTTTCTCTGCCTCGTGATGACTGGGTGTTGTGTGATGTCCTTAGGTTAGTTAGGTTTAAGTAGTTCTAAGTTCTAGGGGACTGATGACCATAGATGTTAAGTCCCATAGTGCTCAGAGCCATTTGAACCACTTTTGTGCTTTCCTGACCACTGTGCTGCGGCGGCTACTGTATACCTTAAACGGCAACCTGCGGACGTCTTTCGGGCACAATGGATCCTCAATTTCTGGCTCCCTCACGGATAGATCGCTAGATACTCATTGGCGACGTTGGAGAGCATTGCCTCCGCTCCGCTCTGCATTATTCTCCGCTGTTGGATTGGTGGACGGATTTAGTGAAGTTCAAGCTCCGACGGTTCAAGTATAGTTCAAATGGCTCTGAGCGCTACGGGATTTAACTTCTGAGGTCATCAGTCCCCTAGAACTTAGAACTACTTAAACCTAACTAACCTAAGGTCATCACACACATCCATGCCCAAGGCAGGATTCGAACCTGCGACCGTAGCGGTCGCGCGGTTCCAGAATGTAGCGTCTAGAACCGCTCGGCCACTCCGGCCGGCCGACGGTTCATAATCTCACATTGTGCTGCTCGAGCGAGGGAGTTTAGGAAAACTTAAGAATTTTATTACTCTCTTTTTGCGTGAACTGTATCAATGAACGGGTAACGCCCCTCTACGGATCCGAGACGCTCGACGAATGAAAGCAAAGCTGCTGCAGCTCAAGCGCATCAGATGGAGGGTTTACAAGTGAAATCTAAATCTCTGTCGCTTACTGAAGCGGAACTGCCATCATTGGGTCACCTGCTTCACCATCAGTCGCGACATCTTCGCTCCTTCATTACATCTCTCACAGTTGCTGCAGGCTATGACCTGATTGAGCAAGGTGATACCGTTCGCGCTCTCCACCAATACTACGCAGAACTATATGCAGTGGATAACAACGTGACACTCTTGGAGCCCTAAGTGGAACGATCCCACCTACTCAGAATGTTGAATTTTTGGCCGCCTTTGAATCAGATTAGGTGTGTTGTGTACATAGTTGCGCGTAGTCAGCGCGTACAGAACTTTCCCACTAGAGCGCGCCCCGCTAAGCACAACAGCGCAGGCGCAGCGCTCGTCCGTCTCCGCACTACGAGATGGCGCTGCCTTGAGGCGGACCAAATTCTGCTTCCGCCGATTCGCGTCTTAATATGTAACGCAGCCAATGAGATTGCTGCTAACGTAGAACCTTTTCTCCTCGCAGATCACACTCGCGCAGTGATACATGAACGGGCGAGGTATTATAACGAGTGTACATACCTCCGATTAGTACTGTCTTGAGGTTCGCCGTCAGTGTTACGTTGTGTTCTATGCCATCCGTCAACACCTTTATGCTCCAGTCATACTGTGCCTTGTGCTCTTTTAATCGTCGCAGTGTGTGGCTTTTTGTGTGTGCTACTTTTAAACAGTTTTTTATCTCCATTTTACAGTCACCCCGTTTTTTGTATATTGCCTTCCATGATGTTCTCCCTTTTTTATATCTATGTTCGCCTTCTTCTCTCCTTTGCTGTTTTTAAATGTCTTCTATTGTTTTGTTCTATGTCTTTCGGCTGAAGAGCAGCGCATATGCTGCTGCCAGCCCGCCCCGATGGGGAATTGAAATACAATAAAGAAAAAAAAAAAAAAAAAACTCCGATTAGTCAGTCTGCATTAATCTGCATCAGTCTGCATTAGTCTGCACCAGTCTATAGTCAAGTTTCGGTCTGCGCTTAATGAGATTACCACATTCCTGTACATGGCCATGAAGAGAAATGTATAGACACTTTGTCAAGTATCAGAGATGTGTGAGATTGAGAGTAACGTACCAAGACCAAAGGAACTTCAGATTGTCAAGTGTAAACAGCATCCAGAATTTAAGTTACATAATATCTATGAATTTTATTATTTTAATAAATGTGTGTGAAAATTAATCAAGTTCTGTTTAAGTCGGTCACCGTCAATCTGCTACTCTAAGCGTGCAAGTGGCATTTCTATCGTCTGACCTAACGGCAGAAGATAAACGCGCCACGATAAGACCACGAGACATATTGCTGACACTCGCCTACTTCGTTAGAGCGACAAGTCAAATAATCTGATGGGGTGTGTGTACCGAAGGTCTTACAGTACGCACACCACAAGGTGTTTTCTCTTATTGCTGCTTCTCCCTACCGAAGTCACCTGGTCCTGACGGTCTCTCTAAGGAGCTTCATGCCTGCTTTCGGCGCTTCTTGTGTGGGACGTTTCAGGCGATATTAAACGAGGTTATGCAAGGGAGAATCGTGCCCACAGACTTTAAGGTGGATGAAATAGCTTTCATACCGAAAAAATCTGGCCGTGTCACTGTGGAGTCTTTTCTTCCTCTCACTTTGCTTAATTTTGACTAGATACCATATTTTACGAACTATAAGGCGAGCGTTTTTCTTCGTAAAATTGCCTCCACAATTCAGGCGCGTCTTATACTCGAAATTAATATCTAAAATATCCAGTGTCTGATTTAAAATTACCGCCAGTCTTAAAAATGGCCACGTTTTCGATGTCGCGGGAAACTTATCTCTATCCGGCAACATTGGATTCAACTGGCAGTCGCAGTGCACCGATGCGACGACCAGAAGTTGCGGGGATTCACAAGCTGGCTAACACTCTGACTCCCTCCCACCCGCCATCACAAACCCAGAATGCTGCGCGGGGTAGCCTCGCGGTGTAGAGCGCCTTGTCACGGTCCGTGCGGATCCCCCGTCGGAGGTTCGAGTCCTCCCTCCGGCATGAGTGTGTGTGTTGTCCGTAGTATAAGTTAGTTTAAGTTAGGTTAAGTAGCGTAACACTGTTTAGTCTATGATGCCTCATTGCAGTATATGGTACAGTGAACTTGAATTGAAAGTAGTTCATATTAACGGTATTAATTTTTTGTTAGTGGCTAGCTTCGTAATGAAGTATTGGCGTGTTGTCACGGTTCGCGCGGCTCCCCCCGTCGGAGGTTCGAGTCCTCCCTCGGGCATAGGTGTGTGTGTCGTCCTTAGAGTAAGTTAGTTTATGTTAGATTAAGAAGTGCCTAAGCTTAGAGACCGATGACCTCAGCAGTTTAGTGTCATAAGACCTTACCACAAATTTGCCGGCCGAAGTGGCCGTGCGGTTAAAGGCGCTGCAGTCTGGAACCGCAAGACCGCTACGGTCGCAGGTTCGAATCCTGCCTCGGGCATGGATGTTTGTGATGTCCTTAGGTTAGTTAGGTTTAACTAGTTCTAAGTTCTAGGGGACTAATGACCTCAGCAGTTGAGTCCCATAGTGCTCAGAGCCTTACCACAAATTTCCAAAATTTTTCCGCTATGCGATCACGACCAAACCACCTGTCTTACGGGGTTGCGGCCTCTGACATCAAGACCAAAGCGCACGGCTTTAAATGTTACCCAGGAGTCGCAAACTTTCACAGCTCGGCTCTTCACACTTTTGCGTCCACCTAGTCTTGCTCCACCTGTTGATGTTAGCAGCGTTAATTTTAAAACTACGGCACGTTAAATAATTTTACCTTGCTATGAGGTATTTGGGTTCCGGTGTACAGCAGCGCCCGGTACCTACTACCCGACCGTTGCTCGCTCTCTTGGAGAGGGTCGTCTCTCCCAATCCCATAGAACTGTTGTTGACGGGTATGTCCTGGAAGCCTGTATAGAACAGTGTTAGTCTCCCTGTTCATCCCATGGCAGTGGCTTCTTCTTGGTATAAAGTGGTAAATACACTCCTGGAAATGGAAAAAAGAACACATTGACACCGGTGTGTCAGACCCACCATACTTGCTCCGGACACTGCGAGAGGGCTGTACAAGCAATGATCACACGCACGGCACAGCGGACACACCAGGAACCGCGGTGTTAGACGTCGAATGGCGCTAGCTGCGCAGCATTTGTGCACCGCCGCCGTCAGTGTCAGCCAGTTTACCGTGGCATACGGAGCTCCATCGCAGTCTTTAACACTGGTAGCATGCCGCGACAGCGTGGACGTGAACCGTAGGTGCAGTTGACGGACTTCGAGCGAGGGCGTATAGTGGGCATGCCGGAGGCCGGGTGGACGTACCGCCGAATTGCTCAACACGTGGGGCGTGAGGTCTCAACAGTACATCGATGTTGTCGCCAGTGGTCGGCGGAAGGTGCACGTGCCCGTCGACCTGGGACCGGACCGCAGCGACGCACGGATGCACGCCAAGACCGTAGGATCCTACGCAGTGCCGTAGGGGACCGCACCGCCACTTCCCAGCGAATTAGGGATACTGTTGCTCCTGGGGTATCGGCGAGGACCATTCGCAACCGTCTCCATGAAGCTGGGCTACGATCCCGCACACCGTTAGGCCGTCTTCCGCTCACGCCCCAACATCGTGCAGCCCGCCTCCAGTGGTGTCGCGACAGGCGTGAATGGAGGGACGAATGGAGACGTGTCGTCTTCAGCGATGAGAGTCGCTTCTGCCTTGGTGCCAGTGCTGGTCGTATGCGTGTTTGGCGCCGTGCAGGTGAGCGCCACAATCAGGACTGCATACGACCGAGGCACACAGGGCCAACACCCGGCATCATGGTGTGGGGAGCGATCTCCTACACTGGCCGTACACCACTGGTGATCGTCGAGGGGACACTGAATAGTGCACGGTACATCCAAACCGTCATTGAACCCATCGTTCTACCATTCCTAGACCGGCAAGGGAACTTACTGTTCCAACAGGACAATGCACGTCCGCATGTATCCCGTGCCACCCAACGTGCTCTAGAAGATGTAAGTCAACTACCCTGGCCAGCAAGATCTCCGGATCTGTCCCCCATTGAGCATGTTTGGGACTGGATGAAGCGTCGTCTCACGCGGTCTGCACGTCCAGCACGAACGCTGGTCCAACTGAGGCGCCAGGTGGAAATGGCATGGCAAGCCGTTCCACAGGACTACATCCAGCATCTCTACGATCGTCTCCATGGGAGAATAGCAGCCTGCATTGCTGCGAGAGGTGGATATACACTGTACTAGTGCCGACATTGTGCATGCTCTGTTGCCTGTGTCTATGTGCCTGTGGTTCTGTCAGTGTGATCATGTGATGTATCTGACCCCAGGAATGTGTCAATAAAGTTTCCCCTTCCTGGGACAATCAATTCACGGTGTTCTTATTTCAATTTCCAGGAGTGTAGTTTGATCCCCACTAATGATCGTTTGCATCGAATTAGTGTTAGCGACACGGGAAAATGTAGTAAATGTGCCCTCAGACTGTATTGATTTGCCTGCTGTGGACATTTGGCTAATTGATACTGGCTCCGGAAGCAGTTGGCTTTCCTTACTAGATCTGTTGGCACCGCCTAAGTCAGTGACATTGTTTTACGGCCAGCAGCTTTGCTTCTTCCGAAAACGAGAAGCAGTAATATACCCGCTTGATAATTTTGTACACTTCGTGGTCACTGGTTATGAGAGAGACAATCACTTGGCATTGCGCCAGCATATGCATTCCGCCTACTGGTGCAGCCAGCTGCTCCACTTACAGGACTCGCTTTACCATCATGCTCACCCTTACATTTTACCCATTTTACCGATGGGGCATTGACTGATTCGGTTGGAGACTCTGGAGGCTTGCGATGCCATGCTCTGTAGCACAACTAAATAGAAACACTCATTTGAGAGATGACTCGACTCACAAAACTGGCTGATGGGCAATGGACACGGTACAGACGTACAATGTATATATATAGGAGCAAGCGACACAGGGAAAAATTAGTAGAGCCTCTGTCTAGAAACTGGAAAGTTGAGGGATCGAATCCTGCCTGTGTCACTTTTTTATCACTCTGACTTTTAAATTAAAAAAAAAAAAAAACGATAAAGCACATGCGAGGAAACCGAGATTTATGAAACGAAAAAGAAACGGTACATAACGTTGCACGGTCGGTTCCAATGAAGAATATTTTTATTTTTCAATTTTTACGTTACATTCACAAAAAGTAGCTCAGTGGCACAGTTGCTGGTCAAATAAAGAGCTGCTAGGCGACAAGGTTTGTTTCCTATCTGGCTTACCTAAATTTTTTGCGTTTTTACTTTATTTACTGTAATCTGTAGGCATTAGGAAATTAATAGAACGAATAGTTCACGATTCTTATTAAGATATTTTCGGCCCTCAGAAGGCCACAGTATTCCATCCAAAGGCCTTCAACTTCTATTACTGTCTGCTATCTGCGAGGAAGGGCGTCTACGAGATGGGGTAATAAATCTGTGCTTCTCTGATACCTCCTCCCAGGCAGCTATGGTGATGTTACAAAGTTCATCACAGGTTCTGGGCGAGATCTCAGGCCCTTTTTCTCGTACAGTAAGTTTCGTCTCTACGCATAAGGATTCAGGACGGGTTATGTGTGGTGCAGGAGGGGCCCAATCGAGAAGAACAGTGTCATTCTCTTCTCCAAGCCACTCGTGCACTATCGCTGACATGTGTATGTACATCTACATTTACATTTATACTCCGCAAGTCACCCAACGGTGTGTGGCGGAGGGCACTTTACGTTCCACTGTCATTACCTCCCTTTCCTGTTCCGGTCGCGTATGGTTCGCGGGAAGAACGACTGCCGGAAAGCCTCCGTGCGCGCTCGAATCCCTCTAATTTTACATTCGTGATCTCCTCGGGAGGTATAAGTAGGGGGAAGCAATATATTCGATACCTCATCCAGAAACGCACCCTCTCGAAACCTGTACAGCAAGCTACACCGCGATGCAGAGCGCCTCTCTTGCAGAGTCTGCCACTTGAGTTTGCTAAACATCTCCGTAACACTATCTCTCTTACCAAATAACCCTGTGACGAAACGCGCCGCTCTCCTTTGGATCTTCTCTATCTCCTCTGTCAATACGACCTGGTACGGATCCCACACTGATGAGCAATGCTCAAGTATAGGTCGAACGAGTGTTTTGTAAGCCACCTCCTTTGTTGATGGACTACATTTTCTAAGGACTCTCCCAACGAACCTCAACCTGCCACCCGCTTTACAAACAATTAATTTTATGTGATCATTCCACTTCAAATCGTTCCGTACGCATTCTCCCAGATATTTTACAGAAGTAACTGCTACCAGTGTTTGTTTCGCTATCATATAATCAAACAATAAAGGATCCTTTTTTTATGTATTCGCAATACATTACATTTGTTTATGTTAAGGGTCAGTTGCCACTCCCTGCACCAAATGCCTATCCGCTGCAGATCTTCCTGCATTTCGCTGCAATTTTCTAATGCTGCAACTTCTTTGTATACTACAGCATCATCCGCGAAAAGCCGCGTGGAACTTCCGACACTATCTGCTATGTCATTTATATATATTGTGAAAAGCAATGGTCCCACAAAACTCCCATGGGGCACGCCAGAGGTTACGTTAACGTCTGTAGACGTCTCTCCATTGAGACTTGTCCTGCTGGAGACAAATTACTCCCTCAAGATACGCTTTTCGCACTGATGTGGCCATTTTATTACTCATAATATGGGTATATAGGGCAGAATCAAGTCTACCATCTATCTTGTGACGTCCACGGGAACACATCCACCCTAAAGTGCCACACACACACGCGGCCACTGCGAGATTATTCATGGATGTATTTGGGAACGAAACGGGCACCTTGCGGTCTGTATACACGTAACGGACCATCTTTCGCTGTGTAGGGTACCGATTCGTCGGTAAATAACACGTTCCGCCAATAACTGACATCGTCCTCGGTAAACGCTAATCAGAAGAGTCGATGATCATCACAGAACCTCTCTCTGATGGCCGCACGCTTCTTCAGTAGCCTAGCCTCCCGAAGCCGGCGCCGAACCGCATCCACAACCCGGCAACCGCAGTGGTTAGCACACTGGACTCGCATTCGGGAGGACGACGGTTCAATCCCGCGTCCAGCCATCATGGTTTAGGTATTCCGTGATTTCCCTAGATCACTCCAGGCAAATGCCGGGATGGTTCCTTTGAAAGGGCACGGCCGCCTTCCTTCCTCATCCTTCCCTAATCCGAGCTTGTGCTCCGTCTCTAATGACCTCGTTGTCGACGGGACGTTAAACACCAATATCCTCCTCCTCCACCACCCGGCAAACGTAATAGTATGTTAAGACTGCAACATGTGTAAATAACGACTCCACCGCTAATTACTGAACTGAATAGATATTTAGGAAAATTATCATTTATTCTTCAGTCTCAGTTGCATATTTTTAATTACATGACATATTTCGACCACTTTGCATCATCTTAGAGCTAAGAAGTTGCGTCAGCAACACCTCTTGTCTGTTCAGAACCTCATATCAGAGCACTCTGACAGCAGGTTCTGAACTGACAAGACGGATTGCTTAAGCAACTACTTAGTTCTGAAGATGATGCAAAGTGGTCGAAACATGTAATGCAATTAAAAATGTGCAACTAAGACTGAAGAAGAAATGAGTATTTTCTATACCTATTTAGTGAACATGCACATATACCTGTTGATAATACCAGCATATTCTATTTACAGGAAAGACTTTGTGACTTTTTAGAAAAGATCTGGAGTACTGACAAGATCAGTTTCTGTAATCTTTAAAGTAAGAGGGCGTGCTGAAAAGTAATGATTCCGAATTATTTATGTTAAAACTCCAAAAGCCTTTTAAATAAAACAAACGTTATTAACATTCTGCATCATTGTTCTTGATGTCTAAATATTTATTTCTCAACATAGTCACCCTGGCGGCAAACATTTCTCCCAAGGAGAGACATGTTTGTTGATTCCGTTACTGTAGAATGCTTGACCTTTTTGACGAAGCCACAGCCTCACCTTTGCCTGCATCGCTTCATCAAACTTCTCGAAGGTGTTCTTAAGTTTTGGAGCAGGTGAAAATCGGATGAGACCAGGTCGGGACTGTATGGAGGACTATTAATGAGAGTGAATCCAAGGCGTCGGATTGTTTCAAGTGTCGCAGCACTCGTGTGTGGTCTGGCATGGTCATGTTGTAGCATGGTCATGTTGTAGGAGGGCGTACTCCATACATGGACGAAAATTTAGAATTCGAAACTCGCTTGGAGCAGGCTGTTTCTCTCCTACCAATATAGTTACATTGCACACCGCCATGTTGCACGCTACTGTTCAGAGCTCACAGGGCTTCAAGTATGTCGACACGAAGAATAAAGACGTAGAATGTTAATAATCTTTGTTTTATACTCGTATAAAAAGCTTTAAGACTTTTCACAAAAGAATTCGGAGGCATTACTTTTCAGCACGCCCTCGTATATGGATTAATATGGGAAATTAGTACTAATATTAAGTTTGCACGGGACGACACGTGACACAATACAACAATCACTTCATGATATGTTCATTTTATTATTGGGCAAAACAAGTTCCTTAGTGTTTTGAACGTAAGCTTATCGTCAGGTAATCATTCACAATAAATGTTATGTTAATATAGTGAATGTAACCAAACGTTAGCTGGAATTTGCTAGTCTTTGTGTTCCCCAGGTAAGTAGAAAAATAAGGGAAGTAGAACTTCATTCACATCAGTGCTGTACCGGACTTAGTTCTGTCTGCGATTTCCGCAGGCCAATTTTTGCCCTCGATGAACGGAACAGTTGGGCATGTCACGCGAGTGGTACTTTGTCAAAAGCTTGTACTGGCCGTCAGCTTGAAATTCGGCCGCAAAGCGCGCAATTACAATGCATTTGATGGCTGCCTCGTTTGTGTCCGACGTATAGGGCAATCCATCTGCTAGGTTGTCCAGGCAAGTGGTACCATATTAGTGGTGTATGGTACGTATCTCGATTCAGGGCCGCCAGATGTGAGCCGCACTCATCAAGCGTGGCAATCTATATTCGTCATATCAGATTAATGTTCATTAGAAATTAAAAAGCCTTTGTAGCTAGCAATGATGTTAATTAATTTTGATTGTCATTTGATTCATGATTTTACGTACGTTGCGAAGGCGAATGAGGGTTATCAAACAGATCGCAATGATGCCTCATCATGGATGTGCTGTCCCCAATTGTCGCTAATCGTAATTGTAATTAATTTAGAAGTTAGTAATTTTCGCCAACAGGACGTTTCCCGTTATAAGGGACTCCTTTGTGCTACGTTTGAACGGCCCTCCGTGAGTCAATACACCAGAGAGTCGCCAAGTAGCGGTGCTGACCGTTAGATGGAGTCAGTATCTGGTAACGTTGGTTTATGAAACTTAGAAAGCCCTGCGCAGTCGGCCGTTTTCTGCTAAACCCATGACTTTAAATAACTCCCGGAGTAAGAGCTGCCTCACTGGGACCGGAGTTCTTCTGGCGTCCAAAATCCTTTTCGTGGGTGCTACATGGAACCGCTAGACTGCATCGTCCTGGCGTCTAGGCGCCACGTTGAGACAGTTTATCTGAACGCCACAGGCATGATAACGGTCGATCAAATATTGCCGGTTAGTAGGAGAAAGGTAATGATCATCCGTAATCCGACACGTCACTGCTAAGGTAATCTGCCACATTCAATTGCGATGTGCAGTGAGTAGAGAGTATCTCCCTCTCTCGGCGTCAATTATGCGTTTAATTTCATTATTTTGTTTTATGATTACTTTTCTTAACTGACTAATTGTTATCTCTCTGTCCAATAATAACTATTTTGCATCCAGGAACTTTTCCCACCTATTTCAGTGCCTTCTTAACTTGCTCAGTCGTGTGAGCTTCACTGTTCATATATTTGTGGATTTTTATCAAAATAACTATATACAATTCAGTCTACGATCAACCCTTACATCGGTAGGTTTGTGCTACCGCCTTCCGTTCTTTACCTGTCTTCACGCTTGATGCACTCCACTACTCCACTGCGACAGGAATACGATGTCGAATCACACCTGTGGTAGGAAAAAATGGCTCTGAGCACTATGGGACTTAACTTCTTTGGTCATCAGTCCCGTAGAACTTAGAACTACTTAAACCGAACCAACCTATGGACATCACACACATCCATGCCCGAGGCAGGATTCGAACCTGCGACCGTAGCGGTCGCGCGGTTCCAAACTGTAGCACCTAGAACCGCTCGGTAGGAGATGAAGTCGATGCTTTAGTAGCGGTCAAGACAGACAGTAGAGTAGTGGCTGCTCGTTTCCAAGTCACACAGCTGAGAACGCGGTTTCACCTCTGCATAGTCATCTTCCGTTGCAATAACGTGCTGATGGTAGCGGTCGTGGTTGAGTGTTACGTGTCAAAACAGCGAAAACACGACCCATTGATCAGCAAATCAATTGGAATTTCAGTGCTGTATTACAGAAACTGGAGAGCAGTCATAACTTAGCAACCATTGCCTCGCTATGGGACAGGATAGCCGGCCAGGGTGGCCGAGCGGCTCTAGGCGCTACAGTCTGGATCCGCGCCACCACTACGGTCGCAGGTTCGAATCCTGCCTCGCGCATGGGAGTGTATTGTGTCCTTAGGTTAGTTAGGTTTAAGTAGTTCTAAGTTGTAGGGGACTGATGACCTCAGAGGTTAAGTCCCATAGTGCTCAGAGCCATTTTTTTGGGACACGATAGCCACAGCCACAATTATTTACCTCAGCTCACTGATCATCATAGTCGCAAATTAACAGGGACGTAGAATCAACTCCATAGCACATCTAAGTACTGAAGAAGATCACCAGGGCTGATGAGTGTGGGTACACATGTCGATGGTGCAACACAAATATATCGAGAAACCGCATGAGTCGATGCATTACGTTTTCCCTCAGCGTAACTTTCACGTCTGTAATGGAAAATAGATATTTATATGCGGCGAAATATGCCGCTTAGAACGCCTACAATGGTCTCTCATCGGCGAACAATACAGAGACCTACACTGAGGTAACAGAGTAGCAGTGCCTCAACAAGTCGTTGCAAGTCACCTGCAGAAATATGATGCTGCCTCTGCAGTCGCCCATAATTGCGAAAGTGTTGCCGGTGCAGGATTTTGTGCACTAACTGATCTCTCGATTATGTTCCATAAATGGTCGAGGGAGTTCATGCCGGCGATCTGGCTGCCCAAATCAATCGCTCGAATTCTCCAGAATGGTCTTCAAACCGATCGCTTTTAACTTTTGCCCAGTGACATGGGCCTTGTCATCCATTAACAATCCATCATTGTGTGGGAACATGAAGTGTGTGAATGGTTGCAGATGGTCTCCAAGTAGCCGAACATAACCATTTCCAGTCAATGATCGGCTCAGTTGGACCAGAGGAAGCAGTCTGTTTCATGTAAACACAGCCCACACCGTTATGGAGCCACCACCAGCTTGCACAGTGTCTCGTTGACAACATGGGTCCACGGCTTCGGGGGTCTGCGCCACACTCGAAATCTACCTTCAGCTCTTACCAACACAAAATCGAAAATCATCTGACCAGGCCACGGTTTGTCAGTCGTCTAGGCTCCAAGCAGTATGTTCGCGAGCCCAGGTCGGTTGCTTTATTTGTAGGAGAGGACCAAACAGCGAGGTCATCGGTCCCACCGGATGAGGGAAGGACGGGGAAGAAAATCGGCCGTGCCCTTTTAAAGGAAAGATCCTGACCTTTCCCTAAAGCGATTTAGGGAAATCACGGAAAACCTAAACCAGGATGGCCGGACGCGGGTTTGAACCGTCGTCCTCCCGAGTGCGAGACCAGCGCGAGCCCAGGATAGGGGCTGCAGGCGATGTCGCGTCGGACGCCTGCTGCCATAGTCCATTAACGACAAATTTCGCTGCACTGTCCTAACGGATACGTTCGTCGTAATGATCGTATGGCATTATTGGCTGGGCTGCTCCATCCGGGGAAGTTCGGCCGCCGACTGCAAGTCTTATTTCAGTGGACGCCACATCGGGCGACTTGCGTGCCGGTGATGAGGATGAAATGATGAGGACAACACAACACCCAGTCTACGAGCGGAGAAAACCTCCAACCCGGTCGGGAAACGAAAGAGGGCCCGCTGTATGGGAGGCAAGCACGCCACCACGCAGCTAGGCAGGCGGACCGTCCCACATTAATTTCTTATTTCACGCTGTATTTCTCGTCTATTAGCACTGACAACGGTAAGCAAACGCCGCTGCTCTCTGTCGTTAAATGAAAGCCGTCGGCCACTTGTAACACCTCGGTTCAGTTTACAGTGATAAAAGCTACAGAAAGAATCGTTTAAAATTAAGAATAAAAGTTTTAGAGTGGAAAATAGTGTAGAATCAGAATCCGGTAACTGCAGATAAAAATTGTGGTATAACAGCAAGTAGTTTAACGTCTAAGTACAGCAAAGCCAGGGAAGCTCCGGCATGGAGAAGGCAGTGGCGTTAAACTCTTGTGATGAAAGATCTATAAAAAGGCCTGATCGTCAATATTTGCGCCCTTTTTTCCTTGACTGTTTCGTTGAAGGTCGGGGAACCCGTGTCAGTCAGTGAGACAATAATTAGATTGGACTTTATCGTGTTAAGATTCACGATAAACTGTTAGAATATTACGGAAATTAAAAGTGATGTAGTGTACGATCTCTGACTGTTGGTAGCAACGGAGTATTAAGGGGATTTTAGGACTTTAGTGCTAGATTGGAACTTTACGGACATATAGACGACAGAAACTCAAATTATCTGCTTATACGAATGAATTCAGAGGGACCGGTATTCAGATATTAACGTGTGGACTTTTGAAAGTGTCGTGTGCCGTTTGTTGGGAATCTGGACGTAGAGCGCGTGCATATCGGCATTTGCGGACTATTTAGATTCCTCCAGGCTAGGAACCTTTTAAATAGACCATCATCCATCACCATCTTAATCCTTGAATATAGAGTGAAAGTGAAATTCAAGAGTGCTGTACTTATTTCATTTACCTAGTACTAATCAGTGAAGGTTTTACGGAACCAAAGCTATTCAGCAGTAAGTCAGCACCATCTAGCGGAAAGCGTAGGCATTAACTAACACGCTAACGTTTCGTGTTTTACGGACTGCTTAATATGAACTTTTGTGACTCTTTGACGTCCCCACTCCTTCCGAAAGGTGGCGCAGGCTGTCTCAATCATAAAAGGGGGGGGGGGAGTTTTAGCCGGGCAAATTACTAAATAAAAGCGATATTTGCAAGACTCGCTGTAATAGCAAAACACAAGGCCCTCTCCTCATCGGAGAGTCGTCGCTGTCACGTCGGGAAGTAAAGCCGGAGAACCTACCGACGATACGTATCTACGAGCGGACGTCGACGTGGTGTACCTAAAAAGGGAACCACAAGAGAGTTGGGGATGCTTCACACTGCGTTGTCCGTGGTGAGATGTAATGCCTGTAATTTGGTATTCTCGTCACACTCTTGACACTATAGATCTCGGAATATTTAATTCCCTAACTATTTCCGAAGTGGAATGACCCATGCGTCTAGTTCCAACTACCATTCCGAATTCAGAGTCTGTTAATTCCCGTCTTGCGGCCGTAATAACGTCCGAAACCTCTTCACCTGAATCACCTGACTACAAATGACAGCTCCGCCTTAGGTTAGTTAGGTTTACGTAGTTCTAAGTTCTAAGAGACTGATGGCCTCAGAAGTTAAGTCCCGTAGTGTTCAGACCCTTTGAACAATATTCGAAAGAATACAATATTCGAAAGGCCGTACCTGTTTAGCTGGCGTGGGGGTTTAGCTCCGAACATAGTAAGAGCTAGACATAACCCTAAGTGAGACACTAGGATGGGGACCGTCAACACCGACACGGCTGATATGGGAATCTCCTGTAGATATGCAGGACAGATGTGAATAAGGCCCAGACAGGTAAGCACCCGCGGATCAACTGAGGTGAATAGAAGATGGTCAACGGCTTCAATGGTAAAAGAGGGCATACATCTCAATGACAGAAAGGGCGGAAGAACCGAATTTCAAATCCACTTTGCGTCTGACGTGGATTGAGCTGCAAAGTGATCAGCGTCTGTGTATCGAGTAGGTACGGCGCACACCTTACGTTCCGGGAACTAGCAATCCCTGGTCCTAAACTCCCAGTCGGAACACTGGACAGATCTTCGATTGGTCCTAAACTCCCAGTCGGAACACTGGACAGATCTTCGATTACAAGCAATTATGATTCGTGAGAGTAACAACAGAATTATCCCAGGTGGTAACCAATCCACCCGACAACGGATGACAACTAGGTCTTTGGATTCTGGGGGGCCTGGGTTACCACGATCACAGAGAAAGTCGACGTTCTCTGGCAAACTACCATCAAAGTGACCCAGTTACATTGGGACCTTCAACATCAGCACCTTACGACAACCAGGTAAACTACACATCTTAAGATCAGAATTGGATCGACAAAAGGTACAGATACTAGCTCTTCAGGAAACACGGTTTACCGATGAAAACTCACTAGACTATGGTAATTACCGTATCGTCAAAAGTAGGCAGACAACGAATAGGAAGAGGTGGCACCCCACTCCTGGGTATTGCATTAGTCGTTCACAAGAGCATAGTTGACTCGATTAAAGAAGTCACTCCCATACGTAATAGACTAATGACAATGCACATACAATGTGCAAACAAAAAATACACACTAATTAATGTACATGCACCCACGAACATTGAAAATGAGATAGATGTGCATAAGGTAGAGCAGTTCTGGTCTAAGCTCGAGAAGATTATGGCATTAGTCCCCAAAGAAGACACAAAGATATTACTAGGCGACTTCAGTTCCCAGATTGGCAGAGTTAAGGAATACCAAAAGACCGTAGGCAAATTCCCAGCCCATAAATTCACCAACAAGAATGGCATTAGACTCACTGAACTGTGCCAACAGAAAAATCTGAAAATAATGTCCACCTCCCTGAGGAAACATCCTCGAAAAAAGAAACCTTGGAGATCTCCTAGACTGTCTGTCGGGGAATATCATATCGACCACGTGGCCATCACACACCCTTCGCAGAACGAAATTCATGACGTGCAAGTCCGAACAGGAGCCAACATTGACCACTATTTAGTGCGGTTCAAAGTGAAATTTACTCCGAAAAGTAGTCACCACAAGAAAATTCATCTTCAAAAATTCAACACCAAGAAGATCAAAGAAAGTAACATAAAAGAAGCATGGGAAAGGAAGAGGCAGGAACCTGGCATCAATTCCGTAACAAGACAATCAAGAGATCCAAAGAGGCAGTACCATTGAAGAAGAATACGAAACACCCGTGGTGAGACTCCGCATGTTAAGAAGCACTGGAAGAATGAAACAGTGCTTTGCAGAAATATAACTCTAAGAAGTCACTGGAGACTCAACAACATTATCTCCAGACCAGAAAGGAAGCCTCAAAAATTATCAGACAAACAAAGAGGAGGCACATGAAGGACCAGCTGGACTCGATAGAAAAAGACTTCCGAGATCACAACACTCGAGACTTTTACAGGACGTTCGCAGGGAGTATTCGAGGATACACCCCTCAGAACTTATGTTTCCCAAAACCAGTCGGCAAACTCGCGCTGACCAACCGAGATAGTTGTAGAGAATTGGCTAGATAGTTCTCAGAGCTAGTCAATTGCCGGGAGCCCACATCAAGATGGCCCAAAGAGACTCCCACACAAGTAAACCCAGAATCTCCACCACCTACCAAAGAAGAAATCCATCACACACCTTCAGACTCAACAATAACAGGGCATCTGGAGAAGATGTTATAGTTGCAAGACTATTGACGAACATAGGCCCAAATGCATCATAGACATCTGGAAAACGGAAAAGGTACCTGAAGAATGGAAACGTGCACTCATACATTCATTACACAAGAAAGGTGACAAAACAGATGTCAGTAACTACAGAGAGATTTCTCTCCTTGAAGTCACCTACAAACTTCTATTCGCGTGCCTTCTTCAAAGAACACAAGAACAGCTTGAAAACAAAATTGGTGATTATCAAGCCGTTTTACGACTGGGGCTATCTTGTGTGGAAGAAATTGTCAATTTGAAGATGCTATTGAAATATAGAGCAACCCCAAGCTCTCCGATCATGTGTATGTTCGTCGACTTCAAGAGGGCACATGATTCGGTCGATCGACAGTCCCTCTTTAACATCTTAGAAGAACAAGGACTTGATCGAAAGACATTAAGTCTCATCAAGGAAACACTCACAGGCACGAAGTCAAAAGTGATATTCCTGGGCGAATTGTCAGAGCCCTTTGAGATAAATACCGGTGTGCGACAAGGTGATGGATTGTCACCACTGCTCTTCAACTATATTCTGGATATAGTCATCCGAGTATGGGAGAAAGAACTGAAAACCCAGGACCACTGGAAACCCATTCAACTCGGACGCAAGAATGATGACATCAAGGTCAGTTGTTTAGCTTTCGCAGACGACCTAGCGATACTATCGGCTTGCGAAAATACAGCGATCAAACAGACTGAAGTCCTCAAGGAATGCGCTGAGAAAACGGGACTGAGAAGACCAAGTTCATTTGCACTAAATTCGACATTCAGGAACTGAACACAAAATACGGGCATATCAAACGAGTTCCAAACTTCAAATATGTCGGTGAGATCATAGAACCAACAGGGTTGGAATAGGAAGCACAGAAAGTTCGGTTACAAAAGCTCAAACGAGCATGTGGGAGAACGCGTGAAATCTACAGCAAGAAATGTAGGTCCATTCATACAAATATTAAACATTATAATACAGTGATTAAACCTGAAGTGCTGTACGCGAGTGAAACCTTGGTATTTAATAGAGAAGGAGACCTGGAGGTCATCTTGAAGGGGGAAAGAAAGATCATAAGGAAAATGCTGGGACCTGATAAAACAGAAGAGGGTTGTAGACTCAAATCGCGCAAAGCAACAGAAGAACTGTCCAACCTTGCCGCAGATATCAGGAAATGGAGGCTGAAATTCTATGGACACATTCGCAGACTCCCATCTTCAAGGCTAACTCACAAGATTTTGACATACACTGCAAAACTGAAGAACATTCCATGGATAGAAGGAGTCAAATATGATTTGGAAAAGCCACAGATAGGAACATCGGACATACTAGACAGGAAACTTTACCGTCAAAAGATAAATATATAGGTAGTAAAGCCAGAGAATGAAGTCCCTGAAATATTAGCGACCAAGTGGTCAGAAGAAAGGATGAAAGCACATAACGAAAGAATGGAAGCTATATGGGCTAATACAAAGGCGAATCATAAATGTAATGCGTGATCCGACAGGGTCCATACGCACATAATAATAATAATAATAATAATAATAATGTGCAATAATAATAATGTGCAATAATAATAATGTGCAATCAGAAGAAGAAGAAAATACAGTAATAGACTCAAACATCCAGGAGCAAACAAACAAAGAACAACATGCGTCAATTAAACAATCAGAGGAAAACGAAATCTTAAGACAGCCACCAGAACAAGCACAAATAGAACACGAAGTGACACACATGTTAGATATACACTCCTGGAAATTGAAATAAGAACACCGTGAATTCATTGTCCCAGGAAGGGGAAACTTTATTGACACATTCCTGGGGTCAGATACATCACATGGTCACACTGACAGAACCACAGGCACATAGACACAGGCAGCAGAGCATGCACAATGTCGGCACTAGTACAGTGTATATCCACCTTTCGCAGCAATGCAGGCTGCTATTCTCCCATGGAGACGATCGTAGAGATGCTGGATGTAGTCCTGTGGAACGGCTTGCCATGCCAGTTCCACCTGGCGCCTCAGTTGGACCAGCGTTCGTGCTGGACGTGCAGACCGCGTGAGACGACGCTTCATCCAGTCCCAAACATGCTCAATGGGGGACAGATCCGGAGATCTTGCTGGCCAGGGTAGTTGACTTACACCTTCTAGAGCACGTTGGGTGGCACGGGATACATGCGGACGTGCATTGTCCTGTTGCAACAGCAAGTTCCCTTGCCGGTCTAGGAATGGTAGAACGATGGGTTCGATGACGGTTTGGATGTACCGTGCACTATTCAGTGTCCCCTCGACGATCACCAGTGGTGTACGGCCAGTGTAGGAGATCGCTCCCCACACCATGATGCCGGGTGTTGGCCCTGTGTGCCTCGGTCGTATGCAGTCCTGATTGTGGCGCTCACCTGCACGGCGCCAAACACGCATACGACCATCATTGGCACCAAGGCAGAAGCGACTCTCATCGCTGAAGACGACACGTCTCCATTCGTCCCTCCATTCACGCCTGTCGCGACACCACTGGAGGCGGGCTGCACGATGTTGGGGCGTGAGCGGAAGACGGCCTAACGGTGTGCGGGACCGTAGCCCAGCTTCATGGAGACGGTTGCGAATGGTCCTCGCCGATACCCCAGGAGCAACAGTGTCCCTAATTTGCTGGGAAGTGGCGGTGCGGTCCCCTACGGCACTGCGTAGGATCCTACGGTCTTGGCGTGCATCCGTGCGTCGCTGCGGTCCGGTCCCAGGTCGACGGGCACGTGCACCTTCCGCCGACCACTGGCGACAACATCGATGTACTGTGGAGACCTCACGCCCCACGTGTTGAGCAATTCGGCGGTACGTCCACCCGGCCTCCCGCATGCCCACTATACGCCCTCGCTCAAAGTCCGTCAACTGCACATACGGTTCACGTCCACGCTGTCGCGGCATGGTACCAGTGTTAAAGACTGCGATGGAGCTCCGTATGCCACGGCAAACTGGCTGACACTGACGGCGGCGGTGCACAAATGCTGCGCAGCTAGCGCCATTCGACGGCCAACACCGCGGTTCCTGGTGTGTCCGCTGTGCCGTGCGTGTGATCATTGCTTGTACAGCCCTCTCGCAGTGTCCGGAGCAAGTATGGTGGGTCTGACACACCGGTGTCAATGTGTTCTTTTTTCCATTTCCAGGAGTGTAGAAGAAAAATTTCAGCTGACATATATAGAATACAAAGACACAAATACAGACATTAGGCCATTCTTGCATAGACCGCCAAATAACCCACAAGTCGAAACAACAATAAAAACTATCAACACAATCATACACAACAAAATAAATGAAAACACAACTATGAAAGAGTTACAACTACTGGTTTATATAGGAGCACTCACTACACTAAATATACACATTAGGCAGAGATCAGAACCAACCAACGCACAAAAGAAACCCACAAAACCAGCATGGCAACACAGGCTACAGATCAGAATAGAAAAACTGAGAAAAGACATCGGACAGCTAACACACTTTATAAGAAATGAAATGTCAGAAAAAAAACGAAAAAGGTTACGTAAAATCTCACAACAAGAAGTGATAAAGCAATTAGATGAAAAGAAGCAGAAATTACAAGCATTGGCCAAACGACTTAGAAGATACAAAAAAAGTGAAAATACAAGGAAACAAAACCAAACATTCAACACAAACCAAAAGAAATTTTACCAGACAATAGATAACACACACATTAAAATTGACAATCCACCAAACATAACAGACATGTAACACTTCTGGAGCAACATATGGTCAAACCCGGTACAACATAACAGGCATGCACGGTGGATACAAGCAGAAACAGATACATACAAGATGATACCACAAATGCCTGAAGTGATAATTTTGCAACATGAAGTCACCCAAGCAATTAATTCTACTCACAATTGGAAAGCCCCTGGAAAAGATAAAACAGCAAATTTCTGGTTAAAGAAATTCACCTCAACACATTCACATCTAACTAAATTATTTAACAGTTACATTGCAGACCCATACACATTCCCTGATACACTTACAGATGGATTAACATCTGAAACCAAAAGATCAAGCAGACACAGCAAACCCAGCTAAATATCGCCCCATAACATGCCTACCAACAATATACAAAATATTAACTTCAGTCATTACACAGAAATTAATGACACATACAACACAGAACAAAATTATAAATGAAGAACAAAAAGGGCTGTTGCAAAGGAGCACGAGGATGCAAAGAGCAACTGATAATAGATGCAGAGGTGACATATCAAGCTAAAACTAAACAAAGGTCTCTACACTATGCATACATTGATTACCAAAAAGCTTTTGATAGTGTACCCCACTCATGGTTACTACAAATATTGGAAACATACAAAGTAGATCCTAAATTGATACAGTTCCTAAACATAGTAACGAAAAATTGGAAAACCACACTTAATATCCAAACAAATTCAAATAACATCACATCACAGCCAATACAGATGAAGCGTGGAATATACCAAGGATACTCATTAAGTCCTTTCTGGTTCAGCCTTGCTCTGAACCCACTATCCAACATGCTAAATAATACAAATTATGGATACAATATTACTGGAACATACCCACACCAAATCACACATCTGCTATACATGGATGATCTAAAACTACTGGCTGCAACAAATCAACAACTCAACCAATTACTAAAGATAACAGAAGTATTCAGCAATGATATAAATATGGCTTTTGGAACAGACAAATGTAAGAAAAATAGCATAGTCAAGGGAAAACACACTAAATAAGAAGATTACATATTGGATAACCACAGCGACTGCATAGAAGCGATGGAAAAAACAGATGCCTATAAATATCTAGGATACAGACAAAAATAGGAATAGATAATACAAATATTAAAGAAGAACTAAAAGAAAAATATAGACAAAGACTAACAAAAATACTGAAAACAGAACTGACAGCAAGAAACAAGACAAAAGCTATAAATACTTATGCTATACCAATATTGACCTACTCATTTGGAGTAGTGAAATGGAGTAACACAGACCTAGAAGCACTCAATACACTTACACGATCACAATGCCACAAATATAGAATACATCACACACATTCAGCAACTGAAAGATTCACATTAAGCAGAAAGGAAGGAGGAAGGGGATTCATCGACATAAAAAACCTACATTATGGACAGGTAGACAATTTAAGAAAATTCTTTATAGAACGAGCAGAAACTAGCAAAATACACAAAGCAATCACTCATATAAACACATCGGCTACACCACTGCAATTTCATAACCACTTCTACAACCCTTTAGATCACATAATATCAACAGATACGAAGAAAGTAAATTGGAAGAAGAAAACACTACATCGCAAGCACCCGTATCATCTAACACAGCCACACATCGATCAAGACGCATCCAACACATGACTAAGAAAACGCAATATATACAGTGAGACGGAAGGATTCATGATTGCAATACAGGATCAAACAATAAACACCAGATATTACAGCAAGCATATTATTAAAGATCCCAATACCACAACAGATAAATGCAGACTTTGCAAACAACAAATAGAAACAGTAGATCACATCACAAGCGGATGTACAATACTAGCAAATACAGAATACCCCAGAAGACATGACAATGTAGCAAAAATAATATATCAACAGCTTGCCTTACAACATAAACTTATAAAACAACATGTTCCCACATACAAGTATGCACCACAAAATGTACTGGAGAACGATGAATACAAATTATACTGGAACAGAACCATTATAACAGATAAAACAACACCACATAACAAACCTGACATCATACTCACCAATAAAAAGAAGAAATTAACACAACTAATCGAAATATCCATACCCAATACAACAAATATACAAAAGAAAACAGGAGAAAAAATTGAAAAATACATCCAACTGTCTGAGGAAGTCAAGGACATGTGGCATCAGGATAAAGTTGACATTATACCAATTATACTATCAACTACAGGAGTCATACCACACAATATCCACCAGTACATCAATACAATACAGCTACATCCAAACTTATATATACAACTACGGAAATCTGTAATTATTGACACTTGTTCAATTACCCAAAAGTTCCTAAATGCAATGTAACATATACTGTACAGTTAAAAGGAAGTCACGCTTGATCAAGGTCCGCGTCACCTTCCATTTTTAACCAGACATAACGTCTGAGACAAGAAAGAAATAATAATTATAATATTCGAAAGTGAGTACATTTTTTATCGAGTGAAATAAAATTCAAAATACTGAATAACAAAATCCTCAGTTGTTCCAAAAAGCTGAGTTCTATGTAAAAGCTCAATTTAAACGTTTAACTTCAAGATATCGACCTAAAAAGCACACAACCTGCTTCCTTGCGAAACATATCATTTTGATTAGTGCAACTACCAAGATTATTATTGTATATGAAAAATCATGAACGGAAAAGTCTTGCATTTACATACAAGACCAGTTGATTTCGTACTAATTTATTTGCTTATTAGAGAACGAAATATTCCTTTTTCGAGTCTTCTGACATGAATCGAAAGACCATAGACACAAGCAGTGAACCTCGCTTTTAGAGCTGCAATTGTTGTTATGGATGTTGTAGACGACAAGGACATTCCCAATTTATTTGTTTTATAAAAATTAAGGAACAGTTAAACAAATACACACACAACTGAGAAAGCACTTTTTCCTAGACACTATAAATCCCACTTTCTCCTCAAAAACTTGTTTCCACCAAAAAATATATGAGGTTTTCTTTGCAATTCATGTTCTTACGGACGACAGAACCGGTGTGTGCACGATGTCCTCAAGAATTTGGCAGTGTTGCTTTTTTTTATTCGGTTCAAGCACTAAATTGGGTTATTTTCCTTTTGAGCATAAAATGGTACCAAAAAAGTTTGAAAATATCGATTATCTGTTTAATTCTAAGCTTCTAGTAATTTAATGAACATTAAGAGCTACATTTCTATCATAGCTTTAGACCTAACAATTAAAATGTAAGGTTTTACAACGTCGCTCTATCAATAAATCTGTTGTTAATATCACGCTGATTCCCACTTAAAGATTTCCATTTATTCCATTTGGTTATTGATTACTTTTTGTTTGATGGTAAATGGCTACACAGAAGTTTTTGTACTGTTCCATGTGTCAGTTGATAATATTATTCAGTATGTGGTTAGAGCGCGCCTCCTAACTTTCTCTTTCAGAGTATCTCAATCAAGTCTAAGTAATTTTCTTTTTCATTAGCTTTATACGTTTTGGTAGAATAACCATCATTTGAAAGGATGCCATTTTACCCCAATCACCATTTAAACCGTTGTGTTATTCTCAACTCAACCAATGGATTTCAATTCTAGAAGCAAATTTGCATTACTGCTTCATCCCTGGCTTGTAACTCGAAAACTGTATTACATTATGCTGTTAGTAAGTCACAACTGTTATTGTTCTCTGTATTCAACTAAATATCATGGGTAGCAGAAAGTTGGAGGATTAACATCCCGTCGACATGAGATATTAGGTGCCGCTGGGCTAAGTCCGCTACGTATACTCAAGCTTGCCCCACAGTGAAAGCTGAGAAGCTGTTAGCATTTCGAAGGATTCGTAGTTGGTCGATGGGGCCAGTTAATTACACCACTTTGTTGAGCCCTTCTAAGAGAGGAAACCCACGGATTAAATTCCGTTTAGCCACTGCTAAGGTACGAGCGTCAGACACTGCAGAGCCACAGTTTCTCGCTCTCCCTCCGTCTCGCTTGCAACGTATTTTAGCCCTTAGTCGTCCGTCGACAGAGGAACGGCGTCTGATGTGCGCTGGCAGCGGTGTAAGAGATCTCGACGAGCTTCACTTGTGGCAGTCAGTGCCGTGTGGAGTTCCATAACCAAATGGTCAGGCTCCATATATATACCAGAATATAATATTTCTCTCCCCTATAGCTGCTAGAGGGCGCTCAGATGTGCTTGTTGTACCGCACGAAACAACACCCGTCGGTACAGTGGTGGATTCTTAGCTTTACTCCTGGACGAGGCCGAGTTGATACCACGAAACGTGAAATATTAGATCACTTCATTACAACAGGAACAAGATAAAATATTTAACTTTGTAATAATCGATGTCCACAGGAATGTCATGGGTATTTGTTAGTACCACCGAACATTGACATGTCAGCCGATACAGAGCAAGATACTAGTCTATTCTCACAGAGTAAAGATGACGATACAAATTTACGCAGAGTTCTACGTAATACAACTATCGCACTGCTGTCTCCGTAGGGAAACGATGCTGTCGTCTGTGGCGACGATTGCACGATGACCTGAGCGGCTCTGCGGTCGGACGTAAGAACGCATGGCAAAATGGAAGTGAATGTAAGAAAGAAAAGGAAAATCCCCACTTCATCGCTACGTCGGAGATGCTGTGTCGCATCGCTCGTGCGCCGACTATAAAACCGTGTTCAAAATCATTTAAATCTTAATACTCTTCCATTATAGCAGCAGTAACCGATGTAACAACTGCGCCTGACGCTTGTCTTATATAGGAGTGGCCGACCGCAGCGCCGTATTCTGCCTTTTACAAATCTCTGTATTTGAATACGCATGCCTCTACAAGTTTCTTTGGCGCTTCAGTGTACAAAGGTCCTCTTACATTCCTGTTTAACAAATGAATCTTTTGATTTTTCTACAGCTTAAGAGTTGTTTGTCAGAAAAACATATCAGTTGAAACCAAATTCCAGGTATTATTACGGAAAACTGGTAGAGAAAGGATGTAATTTTTACATAAAATCGGATCCAGGGACGAAGTTTTTGCAACTTACTCTTACCACAGGATCAAAATCCATTAACGCTGTGATGTTCATCTTTCATGTCTCACGTGGGGGGGGGGGGGGGGGAGGAGAGAGACGTAGGCAGAGAGAGGGAGATGGGTGAGATGATGAACAGAGAGAGGGAGAGGAGGAAATGGATAGAGAAAGGAAAGAGGAGGAGAAAGAGGAGGGGATGGACAGAGAAAGGAAAGAAGTGGAGATACACAAGGAGAGGGAGGATCAGTAGATGGACAGAGAGGGAGAAAAGAAGATGGACAGAGAGATGGGGGAAGAGCAGATGGAATAAGATGGGGAGGGGCCGATGGACAGATAGAGGAGTGAGGATCAGATGGACAGAGAGAGGGCCAGAGACAAGGCCACGAAGAGATGGAAAGAGAGTGATGGGGCTGAGGGGGTGGACTCTTTTGTAATTTTATGTACTGCCATTTACAAACGATCTGCCACCTAGTTACTAACAAGGAGAGGTCCCCAGCAGCGCGATCGACTGTTTGAAACTATCTATACGGCGATGTAGGCTACGATTCCAGGTATCACATACTGCAGCCATTTAGCCCGATGTGCCCTCGTTTGCAAATTACTGACTAAAAATTTCTGAATTTTGTGTGATATTCAGTAGTGTTAAAAAAGGTGAATTACATAGTCCGATTGCGTGATATAATGGATAGGATAACACCTTAACATGCAGGATGTTGTGAGTTGGTATCTCGACACGTGCAGTACTTTTTTATTTTTAAATCTTTATCGAAATTATTTTGATCATTATTTTCATTCAATTAATTTGTTTCAATGTAATTTTTTAATTACATTCCTTTGTCACATAATTTTAACCATAATGTCAACATCTTCATTTTCCTATTTTTCTCCATATCATTCTTTCTTCATTTGAAATCTTTGTTCATGTCTTTTTATTTAATTTTATGCATTAATTTCGATTTAATTTATTTTGTTTTACCACCCTGTTTTTTGTCCACATTATTGCGTTCATTATATCTATTTCACATTTTGTTTGAATTTCGTTTTACTTATAAATCCGTCTTTGATTTCAATTTTCAACTGCGTTATTTTGTCCGTAGTGCAATAGGTATTTAGCTTATGTTTTAATGTTTGTATGAAGACTACTATCCAAAAAAATTGCGCATCTGGTAACAAAAATACATTTTTCACATCACTGCACAAATATAAACAAATTATTTCGTCTTTTATTTGACTAATAGATCGGAATTTTCAAATAATTGAATATTATAATATATAAATATCATTAAATTCATATTCTCAAAAATTTCGACTGGAAAAAGAATGATATAAAGAGAAAATGAAACAAATAAAAAAGTTCATATGGTGTTTAAAATGATGTGACAAACGAATAGTAATAAAAAATTGCATTTCAACTAGTTAATTGAATGAAACAATGATCGAAGTTATTTCGCTAACGATTTAAAAAAAAAAAGTGTAGCTGACGAGATTTGAACCCACCACATCTTGCCTGTGAAGGTTCTAGCCTATCGATTATACCACGCAACCGGAACATATAATCCACCTTTTTTTAGGGCTATTGAGTGTCACACAAAATTCTGATTTCTTTTTTTGTCAATTACTCGCAAACGCGGGCCCACCATGCTGAATGGCTGCAGTTTGTGATACCTGAGATCTTGACCTACATCCCTTTACAGGTACTTTCAAAAAGTCGATCCCACAGCTGGGAATCTCTCCTTGTAAGACAGTTCGTACATTAACAATATGAAATTGTACACGTACTGAAAGTGAAACTTATGTGATATTTCTTATCTGTAACAAGGATTAATAATATCGCAGCTTTAAATACTTACAGACTTCGAATAAACGAAAATATTAAGAATAATGATTTAGGAAGGTAGAAAAAACGTTAAAACATATTATAAATTTGGAAAAATTTCCGAAAATAAGAAGATTCTTGTATTTACTAAGGAGGAATAAAAGATAATAGGAAAGTACGTAGATTTGTATTAGAGATCCCACCACCTAGCTATCTCGGGTGTGAGAGCTCAGCAAATCATAGAGCCTGTCACATTCGAGGTAGCATACAAGATATATATTTAAATTTCATTTGAAAAATTTGTGTGTGCAAACGTGTATTTGTATTACTCTTATTTTACATTTGTTAGAGGTCATACGTGATTTTGTTTAAGTCATCAGTCTTCTGACTGGTTTGATGCGGCCCGCCATGAATTCCTCTCCTGTGCCAATTTCTTCATCACAGAATAGCACTTGCAACTATGTCCTCAGTTATTTGCTTGATATATTCGAACCTCTGTTTTCCTCTACAGCTTTTGCCCTTTTGCAGCTCCCTCTAGTACCATGGAAGTAATTCCCTGATGATTTAACAGATGTCCTGTCATCCTGTCGCTTCTCCTTGCCAGTATTTTACACATATTCCTTTCCTCATTTCTTACCTTATCAGTCCACCTAATTTTCAACATTCTTTTGTAGCACCACATCTCACATGCTTCGATTCTCTTCTGTCCATTCTTCCCACAGTCCATGTTTCACTACCATACAATGCTGTGCTCCAAATGTAAATTCGCATAAATTTCGTCCTATGTTAGATACTAGTAGACTTCTCTTGGTGAGGAATGCCCTTTTTGCCAGTGGTAGTCTACTTTTGATGTCCTCCTTGCTCCGTCCGTCGATGGTTATTTTGCTGCCAAGGTGGTAAAAGTCCTTAACTTCACCTGCATCGTGACCATCAATCCTGTTGTTAAGTTTGTCGCTGTTCTCATTTCTGCTACTTCTCCTTACTTCCGTCTTTCTTCGATATACTCTCAATCCATATTCTGTAATCATTAGAGTGTTCATTCTATTCAGCAGGTCCTGTAATTCTTCACTTTCACTTAGGACAGCAATGTCATCATCGAATGATATCACTGATATTCTTTCGTCTTGAATTTTAATCCGACTCGTGAACCTCTCTTTTATTTCTATCATTGCTTCTTTGATGTACAGATTGAACAGTAAGAGCGAGAGACTATATCCGCGTCTTACATTTTTAGTCCGAGAACTTCGTTCTTGGTCGTCTACTCTTATTTTTCCCTCTTGGTTCTTGTATATATTATATATTACCCGACTCTCCCTATAGCTTACCCCTGTTTTTTTTTCAGAATTGAATTTCGAACATCTGTCACCATTTTACGTTGTCGAACGCTTTTTCCAGGTCGACAAATCCTATGAACTTGTCTTAATTTTTCTTCAGTCAGATTGACTGTCTGGTACCTTTATCTTACCTAAAGCCAAACCGATCGTCACCTAACACATCTTCAATTTTCTTTTCCATTCTTCTGTATATTATTCTTGTCAGGAACTTGAATGCATCAGCTGTTAGGCTCGTTGTGCATTGATTCTCGCACTTACAGCTCTTGCAGTGTTCGGAACTGTGTGGATGATGTTTTCCCAAAAGTCTTTAGTCGCCAGACACACACATTCTACACACCAACATGAACAGTCGTTTTGTTATCACCTTCCCCAATGATTTTAGAATGACGGAATGTTATCCGTCCCTTTGCTTTATTTGATATTATGTCCTCCAATCTAATACTTATCTCATGTAAATAGACTCCTGTTCCTTCAATCAACTCCTATTTCTTCTTCTATCACATCAGACAAATCTTCTCCCTCATAGAGACCTTCAATGTACTCTCTCCTCCTATCTGCTCTCTCCTCTGCATTTAACAGTGGAATTGCCGTTGCACTTTTAGGGCCCTTGTCCACGACAAGGATATCCGCCGGCCGCCAGTCCGGCAGATTCGCCGGGTTTGTAGTGACACATTGTTTCTTATGAGGGCTTGCCACGACGAAACGACCGGCCCGGCTGCCGGATGCACCTCCGGTTGCCCACTGCCAAGCCGGCAGCCGGACGGTGCGCCGGGTTCTCAGTAGGACATGTTGGAACATGTCTGCGTGTCCACGAGCCGGCAGCTCACCGGGTGCCGCGAGAGTTTAGTCGCGCCTTGAGCCGTCATACGTGCTACCTGTTAAGTTTCAAGCTGATTGCTGAACTGAATGTTGATTGTGAAGTTTTGATTGCGTTGGTGGAGGAACGACCAGTCCTGTGGGATAACACAACCGAAGAACATAAGGATAGACGACTGACTTTGGAAGCGTGGAAGGATATGTGTACACAACTTAAAGAAGATTTTAAAACGCTTGGAGATAAGGAAAGAAATGATATAAGTATGCAGTTTAACTTCATCTCAAATTTATTTTCCTTCAATTTCATTACACACCACATTCCTTCTCTCTATACTATTGCTTGTTTCACACAAAATATGAATACGTTAGACGAACTTATCTTGGCACGTAATTTTCCCATTTTCAGAAACAAAGTAATTGGTGAACTGATTTCTGATAGTGTTCGCTGACTCGGCACCTCGTACGGCTTGTGTGCGTGGCAGTTCTCGCAGGTCAGAGTCCACATCTACAGTCGTGTCCGCACACAGAGTATTAAGACCCTCTTCTTTGTGGATGAATTTTTGTAGAACAGTACAGGCCTTCAGTATGTCAGTCGCAAAATCAGTGAAGACATTTAAAGGTCGGTGAAAAATCCTCCATTTATTGGCCATTAGGCCAAAAGCACACTCTACTAATTGTCTTGCTTTGCTTAAGCGATAGTTAAAAATACGCTAAATGATTCCAAGATCTCGTCCACCATAGGGACGAAGCAAATTATTATGCAGTGCAAACGCTTCATCTGCAACGAAAACATAAGGCAATTCCCCTGGAATATTTTGGAATATCCTAGAGGAGGTAGGTTCAGTGAGTTTGTCTGCAACTTTTTCCATAAAGACGTTTCTTTCAAAACACTAGAGTCACAATCCTTACCATAAGCACCGACATCCACATAAATGAAATTATAATTTGTATCCACTACCGCCATCAGGACTAACGAGTAATAGCCTGTGGTTTGATAACTCTAATATGTTTACCATCAATGGCCCCTACGCAGTTTGGAAATTTTGCAGTATTTTCAAACTGAAGCGCTATATTCAGCCAGTCATTTTCCTCCAGAATGGGCGTATATGTGTTATGCAATAACAACCACATCTTCACACAAACCTCACGTACAATTCTAGTAATTGTTTTTATTCCCAGTCTTTAACTGTAATGGAGATCGGTGAAACTACTTCCTATTGCAAGGTACCTGAAATGAGAAAAACGTATGGGTTTGATTCTACTCTGGCTTTCTTTTCTTTTCAGGAAAGATGGTAGTAAAGAAATGGGCAAACATAAGAGATAACTGGATGAAATGCCATAGGAAATTAAACGAAGGAAATAAGAGCGGTTCTGGAGCAAGCAAGAAGCGGAAATACGTATTGTATCAGCAGCTACATTTTCTAAAAAAAAATAGCAGACAGACGAGAAACTTAGCAAATATGCCGGATAATAGTGACGGCGTAAAGCCCGCTGACAATCAATCTGAAAAACATAGTCACGAAGTTAAAGAAAAACCGCAGAAAAACAAAACAGCTACAAATGAGTTGGACAGAAAAATGATGACTATCATTGACGCCTCTGTTGAGCAGGGCCACAGTAGAAGTATGTCTTTTTTAGGGGGATTGCCCCAAGTGTAGATAAATTTAACGATAATGATATCGTAGTCTTCCAGTACGAAGTCATGAAACTTATGAAAAGAATTAGGTCGAAACCACAATACAGAAACATCCATCAGCAATCTGCCAAAGATTCCTGGAACTGTGCTTCACAGGAATACCAAACCTTTAGCAACTATTCGGCGTACACCTCTGCAGAACACTATCAAGTATCAACTTGTACAAGGCCACCTAATGAAGACATGTCTTTGGAAACGTATTGAAGTCCTGCATCCACCGTATCCAACATTTCACAGACATTTGATTTTTGAAACTAATTCTAAATCGAACATTGTTTCTTTCATCTTAATGAAAATAAGAAAACCCTATTCACTGTCATTCTACTTTGTTTATCAAGAGCGTTTTTAAATTGTGGTGTTAATTTTTGATACAGCAAGTTAATAGTTTCTAATAAGTAAATTTCAATTGTGTACTTACCTTAGTGTCACTGCAAGCATTTCAGTAGGAGATATGCAGTTTCGCATATTGGTGTCTTCATGTTGCAAATGAGTTTGTAAATTTGACAGTAATTTGTCAAACGTTGCTTTTGACATCCTGTAAAAATTAAAGTGCTTTGTGTCCTCCTGTCGTAGTTTTTCATGTAGCGTACTAAAGGCACCAAATTTAAATCGATCTGGCAGCACAGGATGCACCCAATACTTCCTAAGACAACGCTGTTTCTTTTTGTAAAATTAATATAGTGCAACGAGAGTGCAAAGGTCGCTGTTATCCATCCTACTGCTCCGTTGCACACAACCCGACTGCAGTATTTCCGGCGCCGTCTCCGTGGACAAGGGCGTCCGGTTTTCTACCGGCCGGCAGAAACGCCGGTCCGGCGAATATTCTTGTCGTAGACAAAGGACCTTAATGTTACCACCCTTGCTTTTAATTTCACGGAAGCTTATTTTGACTTTCGTATATGCTGAGTCAGTCCTTACGACAATCATTTCTTTTTCGATTTCTTCAATTTTTTTTTCATGCGGCCATTTCGTCTTTGCTTCCCTGCACTTCCTAATTATTTTATTCCTCACGAATCGTATTTCTGAATTTTCCTGAACATTTTTGTGCTTCCTTCTTTCCTCGATCAACTGAAGTATTTCTTCTGTTACCTATGATTTCTTCGCAGTTACCTTCTTTGTACCTGCGTTTCTCTTTCAAACTTCTGTGATTGCCCTTTTTAGAGATGTCCGTTCCTCCTCAGCTCTACTGCCTACTGAGCTATTCCAATACCCTTAGAGAACTTAAAGCGTATCTCGTCATTCCTTAGTACTTCCGGGTCGCACTTCCTTGCGTTTTGTTTCTTCCTGGCTATTCTCTTAAACTTCAGCCTACTCTTCGTCGCTACTACATATTGATCTGAGTCTTTATCTGCTCCTGGGTACACCTTACAATCCAGTATCTGATTTCGGAATCTCTGCCTGACCATAATGAAATCTAATTGAAATTTCCCATATCACCCAGTATTTTCCATGTATACCTCATCCTCCTGAGATTCTTGAATAGAGTATTCGTAGTTATTAGCTGAAATGTATTACAGAACTCAATTAGGGTTTCTCCTCTCTCATTCCTTATCCCAAGCCCATATTCTCCTGTACCCTATTCTTCTACTCCCTCCCCTACAACTGCATTCCACTCCCCCTTGCCCATTAGATTTTCATCTCCCTTTATGTACTATATTACCCTTCCAATATCCTCATATACTTTCTCTATCTCTTCATCTTCAGCTTGCGTTGTCGGGATGTATATCTGAACTGTCGTTGTCGATGTTGGTATGCTGTCGATTCTGATAACATCACTATCACTGAACTGTTCACAGTAACACACTCTCTGACCTACCTTCCTATTCATAACGAATCCTACTCCCGTTGTGCTATTTCCTGCTGCTGTTGTTATTACCCTATACTCACCTGACCAGAAATCCTTGTCTTCTTTACATTTCACTTCACTGACCCCTAATATATCTACATCGAGTCTTTGCATTTCCTTTTCCAGATTTTCTGGCTTCCCTACCACGTTCAAGCTTCTGACATTCCACGCCTCGACACCTCCCCTGCGTCAGTCCCCTCCTGGCGATCCGAATGGGGTACTATTCCGGAATCTTTTGACAATGGAAAGATTATTATGACACTTTTTCAATGATAGGCCACATATCCTGTAGATACACGTTATGTGTCTTTAATGCAGCGGTTTCCATTGCCTTCTGCATCCTCATGCCGTTGATCAATGCTGATTCTTCCGACTTTAGGGGCAGTTTCCCACCCAAAGGACAAGAGAATGCGCTGGACCTTTGTGCGCTCCTTCGGGGCATAATCGGTACAGTATCTGTGCATCTTTGACATCCTTATTTCTACATGCTGCATACATAGTGTTTGCGTTGTCTGTATAGTAAAAGCTTATCTATGCTTAATAACTAACTGCATTATTTTCATTACTGGCATTACTTTACCTAAGCTTAATAAACAATTATATCATTTAAAATACACTTACTACTCATGATGTTTCTATATGTATTATCATATTTTATTACAGCTGATCCATTTCTGTTTTCATTAATTTAGTATTATTTTACATCTGGGTCTGTATATTAATCTCATTGTGTATTTGTTTCAGCATCTCAGTCTGTTTCTGTTTTTGTGTCTTGTTGGTTCAAATGGCTCTGAGCTCTATGGGACTTAACATATGTGGTCATCAGTCCCCTAGAACTTAGAACTACTTAAACCTAACTAACCTAAGAACATCACAAACATCCATGCCCGAGGCAGGATTCGAACCTGCGACCGTAGCGGTCACGCGGTTCCAGACTGAAGCGCCTAAGACCGCACGGCCACACCGGCCGGCTTTTGTGTCTGTGTCCCTGTCATTCGCAGTATTCTGTTCCCGTGTTTGGGTGTTTGCTCTTATTTATGTACGTGACTTCTTGTTTGTATAACACGTGTAAGGTACGTGACACATCGGTTATGTCATCAGTATGCACCTGTCGTCCGGTTGTCGTAGAATTTATCCTGTGTTATCATACTCAGTTTGGGGTCGTATGTGTGAACCTTTCGCTGTGTAAAGTGACATATTCAGGAGTTCGTAGTTCTCCGCAAGTGCACATGGGTGTTCAGCAGACACCAAACCGATGGAGGTGTTGTCAGAATGAACCGTGACCGTTGAGGAAATAAACATGCCACGTGCGGGATGTATTTGCTTTAGCCTCATTCTTTCCTTGATGTTTGGAAAAGACGTTTAGACGCGACCCCATTCTCTGTCAAATCCCATTCTTTCTAACCATGTAGGCCAACGATTTAGTTGGCGCCTTTCTGTGATGTCGTCTCCTATAATGTCAAATACCTTGCCACGTCTGATTTTCTTCAACCACTACGCCGCTGCTCGTTGACGGATAGTGGTGTCCATGGGGTACACTTCCATCACCACGCATAGCGGCTCCACCGATGATATGCCGAAGGTACCTGAATCCTAAGCAAAACACTTCTATGGCCACATCTCACATGATTTTATGTGTTGCAAGCATCCGTCGATGTGCACAGGCGCTCGCTTCAAGGTATGCTATGGATTCGAAGAGTGCGATAAACGCATTGTCTTTATGGGTAGTCTATAGTCTATATTTCGTAGTATTTAGTCTTGCAAATTTCTGCATTATTTTCGTTGCCTTGTCGGTTGTAAGTCTGGCATGTTTAGTGAACTTCAGATTGCTGTCAATGTGTAAATATAGGTATCCTGTCAATCTTTCGCGTTGCCAGGTTACGTTATTTTGCTTTATGCTTGGATTTCATTCAGCTTCGCATTTCAGTAATAGGTACACCGTTTTATTAGCTGCAATTGTTAGTTTACTGTTGTTAAACCATTCATTGATGTGTACGAGGAACTGCGTAGTCTTTTGTTCTAAGTGTCTTCTTGAGATGTTCCGTACCACTACGAGCAAATCATCAGCGTATGCTACTATCCCTTTTGTCCTGTCATCTCTGTCTAGCTTGTGTATTACCAGCTCAATAGTAAAGTCCCAGAATATAGGTTCACGTGTGGACTCCTCTAGGCATCCTTTGGCGATTTTTCTTGACAATTATTCGGTGGCCCACTCGTCATTCTACAACTCTGTCACTGCAGTAATCGAAAAATCTGTTACGTAAAGCTGCTGCGATTTGCATTTGTATTAACTCTGCCAATAGTACACGCCACAAAAGATTGTTCAAAAGGCTAGATATATCAATTAATACGATCACCACATATTTGTCTTGTGTTCGCTGAGTCATCTGTGAAGCCCTGTCGACTGCATCGTCGATAGACTAGTGCGGCCTGAACCCATACCGATGTGGACTGAGGCCTGGAAGCTGTCTGTGCAACAGGAGTCTGCCATACAATAGCTTCTCCAGGACCTTGCCTAGTACATTCGGTAGACAGATCTGTCTATACGATTTTGGGTCTTTGAGTCCTTGCCCCCTGATTTTTTGATAGCCACTGCATTACCCGTCTTCCATCAGGCGCGTATCCTCTCTTTCTGTAAAGAATCAGTAAGTAAGTCCGTCAGACAGGGAAAGAAATGTAATGCAGCAGTTTTAATGTTCTTGAGTGGACTCGACCTGGACCCGGAGCTTTTCATCGTTAAGTTTCGTAATTGCCAGCGCAACCACCTCACGAGCAAAAGGAGTAGTGATTGGACTTTTTACGTAGCCAATATCCATTTTTCGGGCATGGATGTGATGTCCTTAGATTAGTTAGGTTTAAGTAGTTCTAAGTTCTAGGGGACTGATGACCACAGTAGTTACGTCCCATAGTGCTCAGAGCCATTTGATACCAATATCCATTTGTTTGCCTAGGACTGTATAGTAATGCTGGTCGAGTGAAAGGTCATTGTCTGGTAGTAGCTTGTTTAGCAGGTACTCTGCCGAGCATCTCCAAACATTTGTCATTTTAATGTATGATCGCTTTATTATTGACATCACCGTTGGTTTTTTTAATTCCCTCCGTTTGTATGTTGAAGGGCTCTCCCCATATGTTATTCTGTGAATACGCCCTGACAAAATAGTCCCAACAGTGCTGCCTAGCTTTTTGTAATTCATCTTTATATCATCATTTGGCTACCCTGTATTGCTGCAATCTGACTTCTTTTCCTTGTGTTGTCTCTGCTCGTTGCTAGTAGCAACGTCTTTCGCCTCGCGAGCCCTTCCATAGGTTAATTAATAATATTGACCACTGATTACTTTGTTTGGCAACGGCCTTGCCGCAGTGGATATACCGGTTCCCGTGAGATCACCGAAGTTAAGTGCTGTCGGGTGTGGTCGCACTTGGATGGGTGACCATCCGGGCCGCCATGCGCTGTTGCCATTTTTCGGGGGGCACTCAGCCTCGTGATGCCAATTGAGGAGCTACTCGACCGAATAGTAGCGGCTTCGGTCAAGAATATCATCATAACGACCAGGAGAGCGGTGTGCTGACCCCACGCCCGTCCTATCCGTCTCCGCCGCTGAGGATGACGCGGCGGTCGGATGGTCCCGGTAGGCCACTCGTGGCCTGAAGACGGAGTGCTTTTTATACTTTGTTTAGTAATGACACTGATTTGTGGCATTTCGAAGGCTTCAGCTCTCTGTAGTACGTCAGTTAATACACTGACGGAAAAAATCGCAAAAGCAAAAAATAATTAGTGTAGAATAACGAAATTTCGGAAATACGTTTGACTAGGTAACATATTTAAGTGATTAACATTGCAAGGTCACAGGTTGCCCTCCAATGAGCTCATGCTTGACACCATTGAAGTCGCAAGTGGGAGTGGTTGGGGATCAATGAAATGCACGCTACAGGAGATCTGTCTCGGTTGTGCCACATGGCCATCCGAAGCGACCATAGATTCTCGTGACCGCAACTGCCACAATCGTTTATGGTGACTACATTCGTACCAAGTTCTTCTGCAATATCGCAGAAGGAACGTCTAGCTTCTCATAGCTCTATTAAACGACCTTGTTGAAACACAGTGAGATGTTGATAATGACGTCTCTGTCGCCTTAAAGGCATTCATGACCAACATCAACTTACCACGTCCAGTGTCAAAGGTAACTAACGCTCATGACCGTTACAGCGTGTATTTAAAGCAAACCTGATTTGCGTCCTCATAATGGCGCCACTTTATGAGACTGGCGCGAAAGGCGAATAGATATCATCATTCAGTTGTAAAAAAACGAGTATCAACTTTTTTTTATGTCGCACAGCTCTTTCTTGGTGCGGTGATTTTCTTTCTTTCGTCACTGTGTGCGTGTCCTGTAATTAATACTTCCTCAGATGATGTGCAAGGGGAAGTCTTCTACAGTATATTTTAGTGCCTGAGAATTTTCCTGTTCAACAGCAGTCGTATGTGTTGTTAAGTGAATATGTTTGTCTTTACGTGTGTAGCAGTGTGTATAATTATTGCATTGTGAACTCTGTGTGTTGACCTGTCATATCCTTGCCAGTCAGTGGTATATGTTATAGATGTTCCGTTAGTTAATGAAATGTTTATGTTACTGATACTTCGGGCATTTCCAAGGTGTGTCCAGGATTGCACTTCCTTATTGAGCACAAAATGGATGCGATCATTTGTTATGTCCTTTCAACATGTCACTGTTTTGAGCCTGCGTTCATATCCGCGAGGATATGTACCGGGTGAAACCTTGCTGTTTCCCTGATTTTGTTTGCAAATGGTTCAATATCGTTTGAGTACTGAGCTTCTGTGCTTATAATGATGTGACTACCCATGATTCGCTTACGACTGTAATTTTTGCTGTTACACAGTGTTCTGTATATAGTTGTGTTATTTTTGTCCCTGGGAGTCATGTGTTTTTTTTGCTACGTTTGCTGATTTGGCGTCCTTTACGCTTGTGATTGTCATATACACACATAAAAAAAAAGTTTTGTATCACCTCGGATCTGAGAGTTCCGGAACCTGTATCATCATCATCATCATCATTTAAGACTGATTATGCCTTTCAGCGTTCAGTCTGGAGCATAGTCCCCCTTATAAAATTGCTCCATGATCCCCTGTTCAGTGCTAACATTGGTGCCTCTTCTGATGTTAAGCCTATTACTTCAAAATCATTCTTAACCGAATCCACGTACCTTCTCCTTGGTCTGCCCCGACTCCTCCTACCCTCTACTGCTGAACCCAAGAGTCTCTTGGGTAACCTTGCTTCTCCCATGCGTGTAACATGACCCCACCATCTAAGCCTGTTCGCCCTGACTGCTACATCTATAGAGTTCATTCCCAGTTATTCTTTGATTTCCTCATTGTGGACACCCTCCTGCCATTGTTCCCATCTACTAGTACCTGCAATCATCCTAGCTACTTTCATATCCGTAACCTCAACTTTGTTGATAAGGTAACCTGAATCCACCCAGCTTTCGCTCCCGTACAACAAAGTTGGTCGAAAGATTGAACGGTGCACAGATAACTTAGTCTTGGTACTGACTTCCTTCTTGTAGAAGAAAGTAGATCGTAGCTTAGCGCTCACTGCATTAGCTTTGATACACCTCGCTTCCAGTTCTTTCACTATGTTGCCATCCTGTGAGAATATGCATCCTAAGTACTTGAAACCGTCCACCTGTTCTAACTTTGTTCCTCCTATTTGGCAATCAATCCGTTTATATCTCTTTCCCACTGATATTACTTTCGTTTAGGAGATGCTTATCTTCATACCATAGTCCTTACATTTCTGATCTAGTTCTGAAATATTACTTTGCAAACTTTCAATCGAATCTGCCATCACAACTAAGTCATCCGCATATGCAAGACTGCTTATTTTGTGTTCACATATCTTAATCTCATCCAGCCAGTCTATTGTTTTCAACATATGATCCATAAATAATATGAACAACAGTGGAGACAGGTTGCAGCCTTGTCTTACCCCTGAAACTACTCTGAACCACGAACTCAATTTACCGTCAACTCTAACTGCTGCCTGACTATCCATGTAAAGACCTTTAATTGCTTGCAAAAGTTTGCCTCCTATCCCATTATCTCGTAGAACAGACAATAACTTCCTCCTAGGAACCCGGTCATATGCCTTTTCTAGATCTATAAAACATAGATACAATTCCCTGTTCCACTCACAACACTTCTTCATTATTTGCCGTAAGCTGAAAATCTGGTCCTGACAACCTCTAAGAGGCCTAAACCCACACTGATTTTCATCCAGTTGGTTCTCAACTAATACTCGCACTTTCCTTTCAACAATACCTGAGAAGATTTTACCCACAACGCTGATTAAAGAGATACCTCTGTAGTTGTTACAATCTTTTCTGTTTCCATGTTTAAAGATTGGTGTGATTACTGCTTTTTTCCAGTCTGATGGAACCTGTCCCGACTCCCAGGCCAGTTCAGTTATCCTGTGTAGCCATTTAAGACCTGACATTCCACTGTATTTGATGAGTTCCGACTTAATTTCATCCACCCCAGCTGCTTTATTGCACTGCAATCTATTGACCATTTTCTCCACTTCCTCAAATGTGATCCTATTTCCATCATCATTCCTATCCCATTGTACCTCGTAATCTGAAACATTACTGATCGTATTTTTACCTACATTGAGCAACTCTTCAAAATATTCCCTCCGTCTGCTCAAGGAATCCACAGGATTCACCAGCAGTTTTCCTGACCTGTCCAAAATTCTTGTTATTTCCTTCTTACCTCCCTTTCGAAGACTGCTAATTACACTCCAGAATGGTTTTCCAGCAGCTTTACCCAAAGTCGCCAACCTGCTTCCAAAGTCTTCCCAAGATTTCTTCTTGGATGCTGCAATTATCTGTTTGACTTTGTTTCTTTCTTCAACATAACTTTCTCTGTCTACTTGAGTTCTAGTATGTGCCTTGTCACAGTCCGTACTGCTTCCCCCGTCGGATGTTCGATTCCTTCTTCGGGCATGGATGTGTATGTTGTCCTTAGCGTAAATCAGTTTAAGTTAGATTAAGTAGTGCGTAAGCTTAGGGACCGATGACCTCAGCAGTTTGGTCCCATAAGACCTTACCACAAATTTTTCATTGAGTGGGATTAGTGACATTTCTGACAAATAAAAGGGACTGTGTCTGTGATACAATATCCACAGTTAACGTCTATCTTCAGGAGTTCTGGGAACCGGGACGATGCAAAACTTTTTTTGATGTGTGTATTTTTTTGGGAGACCGTGTATCGCCCATCAACATGCTTAATTCTGTATTAACCACTGCACTCCCCGCAGAGGTCATTGTAACAGTCTTCAAGGCTGGCAGTTTGAAATACGTGTCTGTTTTCGAACTTGCTTAAACGTAGATACTCCTCAAGATCCCGGTCAGTTGTTCCTAATCGTGTACCTGTTTACTTTCAAATCTTGTCATGTGCTGGTTTGATGATTTGTCGTTAGTGCTTCTTTGGTAGTCGTGTTTGCCTTTATTTGTTCGCTGTTGTTTGTGTCTTGTAATAGGTCATGTTTCTTGTTGTGTCTGCTATCGGTGTATCTGTGAATGTAGCTGTTTTATGTCTGTTGCTTGTTGGCGGATACTTTGTTTATCTGATATGTGTATGTTTTCGATACGTTCTTTGCCTTCTCTGGTTTCTGTCTTTGTCTGTTTGTATTGTTTTAGTCTCAGATCTCCGTCTGAGTCATGGGTACTTCCACGATGAACACAGCGTACTGGTTTTAAGTACTATTTGCACTTTGTGGAGACGTGTTCGAGTTTGGTTGTTGGTGACGTTTTGTTGTTTTGTAGGCTTGTCTTAGTTGTGCTTGTTTGTTTTGAATCTCCCTGTGCTACTTGTTGTTCTGGTGGCTGGCGTGTTTATGGTAATGCTGTAAATGTGTATGAATGTCTCTCAGACACCTTGATGTATTTGCATGTTTGCCTAGTTTATGTGCTTTCATTGATTTTTTGTTGTTCCTGCAGACGACTTCGTCTTCCAGTCCCTCCATTAGTAGAAGAATCGCAATCTGGATGGACGCCCACTGAAACATGTCATGTTTAGGCTGCCTAGCTACATGTTAGTCAATGGCACCTAGCATACTTGCGTCATCAGTGTAGTCTGCAACATGAACGTATTTGTTCTGCACTGTTTCACCTAATGATAATTATGGCACTGTCTCGATATCTGGGTGAGTGGTTTGTAGTGAGCCCATCTGCTGCGTCCAGGCTGCCGTGCGTCGCCAAGCTCTTGTTCTGGTGTATAGTGATTTGTGTTTACGGCTGCTGTTGTGATAGATGGGGAGAGATAATTCGTCTCCCATGTAGTCTTGTTCTTTATCAGTGAACGTTGTTGATGTCTTATTATGAGCGCTGTATTTGCCATTCACATAGCTGTCTTATGTTGGGCATATGGTGCTATGCTTTATCGCAGACTCTGTTTCGATATTTGCATGGGATGCAGCCAATGGTTACCTCCACGTGACAGTCCACCTTTTTGTGTCCTGGCTTTATCACATACCTGCACCTTGTCACAACGTTTAGCTGCGTGCACAAGGCCCCACCAGTTGAGACATTTTTGTACAGCTGCATATGGTTTAATGCTCTGTGCTTCAAACTGAATGCTGGCCCTGTCCCTGTGCAGTAGAAGCAGGAGAATCCTGAGGGAGATTTCAATTATGTTCTTAACGGTACGCTTCACCTATGGTCCTGTCTTGAATTTTGTTGTTGCTCCTTCGTTAAATTTTTCCTTTGAAATTTGTTCACTCAGGTTTATCTCGTAACGTTCTTCTAGGAAGTCATTATGTGTTAATGTTGTAGGTACCTGATAGACAGAAGTGGTCTACGTTTTCTGGGTTCCTCACATTCGATACTGTCATGCTGTTCAGTGTTCCCTATTGTTTTTGTTTCATTCTCCTGCGTCTCCGCTTCCAAATTTACTGTCCAAATTCCTGACCGGCTGATGGCCTCGATTTTTATCTTACCTTGTCTGAGATTGACTGTCTTTGTTAGGGTTTCTCTTACAGCCTTTAAATCTCGATTCTCTGCTGATCTGAAGTGAAAGAACACTTGCTTGTTTGGCATTAGCTTGTTAAATGCTTTTTTCAACCTTACTTTTTGATTTAAACGTTGCGCCGGCTGCAGTGACTGCCGTCAGGGATAATGGAAGGTGCTTGCTTTCTTGGTTCTCTCCTTTCAGGTCCATTTTTTCTGCCTCCAGGCGCCGGATTCTGTCCCGCGCATCTAGGGCAATGGCAAGAGCTAGTTCATTCCGCAGTTTGTGATCCTCTTTACGAAATTCTTCGTTTTGGCCTTCTTGTTTACTTTGAGTAATAGCAAGCTCCCGTATTTTATTTTCGTACATTGGCTGAAACTGCAGTGGATGCCCTCTTCTGTCTCAATTCCCTTAAAAATTCAGCCAAGATCTCATCAACTACAGTGATCTCGTCTGCATTTGACACATCTAAGTGTCCATTATAATTATCCGGGCTGTTATGCCGTGGTCGGTTGATGAATTCTGTGTCGATTCCCAACGTTTCGTCTCCGACTGCGGGAGACATCTTCAAGGGGGTCCGTAGCTCAATGGAAGGTCCAACACACCCACTGGCTCGCTACTGACTGCCGCTAAATTCCGTGTCCGGGCACTCCCACGCCGCGACGTGACGTCACGTGTTTTGAAAACGTCAGTGCAATTGGCCGCTGTCCGCCGCCGTCGATCGCCGTTGCCATCACCCAATAGTGGGCGGGTGGTGCACATCTTCTTTAACACCGGCATCCATATGCCGTGTAATTTCACACCCTCCTCCTTACGGTTGAAATTATTTGGGTGTTTAGCGATTTCGATTGCCTCCCTGTAGAGCCTTTCGTAATATCCGCTTGTGGCCGCTAGTACTTGCGTCTCCTCGAAACGAATATTGTGGTTCCCTGGCTGGAAAGCATGCTCCGCAACAGCTGATCGTTCCGTTTCTCCTCTTCTGCAATTTCTCTTATGCTCTTCCAAACGTTTATATACAGTTCGTTTAGTGGTACCCACATAAACATCACCACAGCTGCATGGGATCCTATACACTCCAGCTTTTTCCAGTGCTTTGCGAGCGTCCTTGGCAGGCTTAAGGTATTCCTGTATCTTCCTGGTGGGCTTGTAAATTACGTTAATATTCCGCTTCGTCAAGGTCTTCCCTATTCTTTCCGTTACATTTTTAACAAACGGCTGGAATACCTTAGATTTTGCAGTAGCCTGTACGTCAGTATGATTTCTGCGTGGCTGCCTCAACGCACGTTTTATTTCGGCGGACGAATATCCGTTCTTCATTAGTGCATTGTGGAGATGTTCCATCTCAGCGTCGAGCAACTCAGGTCCACAAATATTTCTAGCCCTGTCCGCTAACGTCTTGATAACACCCCGCTTCTGTTGTGGGTGGTGGTTCGAATCCCGGTGCAAATAACGGTCCGTGTGCGTTGGCCGTTCGGACTCTTATATAAAGAATTCGACACATTTCATCAGCAGATTGAATGGCATAGTGGTCCAGCCGGAGGACATATTGGTCAGCTTCGATGTGGTATCGCTGTTTACCATGGTTCCACTTAATGATGTATTGGAACAGCTGGATCGAATTTTTCCTGCCGATATTTCAGAATTGTTTAAGTGTTGTTTGACGACCACACACTTCAAGTGGAATGAACAGTTTTATGAGCAAACGGATGGCGTGGCTATGGGAAGCCCCCTAAGTCCCGTAATTGCAAACTTCTTTATGGAGAAATTCGAAGAATAGGCCTTAGGTACTGCCAGCAAAAAACAAAATGTATGGTTCCGATACGTGGATGACACGTTTGGGCTGTGGAGACGTGGTAGGGAGGAACTAAGCCGTTTCCACGAACATCTGAACAGTATAAACCCGAGAATTCAGTTTGCAATGGAGGAGGAGGTAGACGGCAAGTTACATTTCCTCGATGTGCTTGTTTTTAGAAACGAAAATGGTAGTTTGGGCCACTCAGCATATCGCAAACCCACGCACACGGACTGTTATTTGCACCGGGATTCGAACCACCACCCACAACAGAAGCGGGGTGTTATCAAGACGTTAGCGGACGGAGCTAGAAATATTTGTGAATCTGAGTTGCTCGACGCTGAGATGGAACATCTCCACAATGCTCTAATGAAGAACGGATATTCGTCCACCGAAATAAAACGTGCGTTGAGTAAGCCACGCAGAAATCATACTGACGTACAGGCTACTGCAAAATCTAAGGTTTTCCTGCCGTTTGTTAAAAATGTAACGGAAAGAATAGGGAAGATCTTGACGAAGCAGAATATTACCGTAATTTACAAGCCCACCAGGAAGATACAGGAATACCTTAAGCCTGCCAAGGACGCTCGCAAAGCACTGGAAAAAGCTGGAGTGTATAGGATCCCATGCAGCTGTGATGATGTTTATGTGGGTACCACTAAAAGAATTGTTTCTAAACGTTTGGAAGAGCATAATGGAAATTGCAGAAGAGGAGAAACGGAACGATCAGCTGTTGCGGAGCATGCTTTCCAGCCAGGGAACCACAATATTCGTTTCGAGGAGACGCAAGTACTAGCGGCCACAAGCGGATATTACGAAAGGCTCTACAGGGAGGCAATCGAAATCGCTAAACACCCAAATAATTTCAACCGTAAGGGGGAGGGTGTGAAATTAAACGGCATATGGATGCCGGTGTTAATGAAGATGTGTACCACCCGCCCACTATTGGGTGATGGCAACGGCGATCGACGGCGACGGACAGCGGCCAATTGCACTGACGTTTTCAAAACACGTGACGTCACGTCGCGGCGTGGGAGCGCGCGGACACGGAATTTAGCGCCAGTCAGTAGCGAGCTAGTGGGTGTGTTGGACCTTCCATTGAGCTACGGACCCCCTTGAAGATGTCTCCCGCAGTCGGAGACGAAACGTTGGGAATCGACACAGAATTCATCAACCGACCACGGCATAACCCCGGATAATTGTAATGGACATGATACTTCCAGCCGTGAAAGTCTACATTTTAGTATCACATCTAAGTGTCTAACCGGCGTTGCCATATCGGCAGGATTACGTCGTCTCGCTGCACCAGTATTATGTCACACACTGAGCGTATGGAACTACCACTGCTGGAACATTTCTACAGTGTCTAGGCTTAAATGAAGAGTCGGAGTCAGCAAAGACACACACGTCTTAAATTCTTCGCTGCACGAAGTATTTGGAATCAGTGTAGCCTTTGCATTGTTGAATATGTGTGTTCTATGAGTCTGTCCAGGCACACTTTTTTAAGTCCACTCCCCTCCGTCAAGGCTGTTCATTGGCAACAGCAGCCGTACAGTGGTGCCCCGTCTGCGAAGCTGTCGTCTGGCTCCGGCCACTGAGGCTGCCGTCTGAATACGCGCGTCGAGCAAGGAGAACAGCTGGCGGCTGCTGAAGTCGAGGTTGGCGCAGCGCTGCGGGGCGCGGCGTACTGACGCTTGAGGACCGATTGGCCGACGCGAGAGAGCGACACACGCTGTCCTGGTGGGAGGGTGATGACCTCTCCGCTGACCCGGTGGACGAGCGCCGACGGACGAATCGGAGGCAGAGGGTGAATCAGAGAGATGGGGCGTATGAAGAGATGGACAGGGAGGGGGTGGCAGAAGGAGGACTAATAGAGCATGGAATATACCAGGGCAATAACGGATACCCAGGTAGTGAAGAATATAGAATTGCTGTCTACCGTTTCCCAAGTGGCTATGATTTCCATGCTATTCTACGACTCTTCGCACTAATCCGTTGTTGTCGGCATGATGATTTTCAGGTCACTATATAGGGTGAATCACCTAAAACTTGCACCGTATATACTAAGGAAATGGGAAGTATTATTGATGTACGGTTTTCATAGAATGAATTGGTAGTGAGGGACTCGTACTGTTGGCCAGTAACCAGATTGCAATAATACTAGAAGATGTATTTTTGTGCAAACATACACTTTTTTAAAATGTCAGTGGTGTTTGTTTCAGGATTCTAGTGCGAGTCATTTACAAGATATCGTATTTTGAAAAGTTCCGACACTGACAATTGTACAGTACTGTGCTAGCACACACTAAAGAAAAAAGAAGTGCGTACACTAGTTACGTGGATTCAGACCAGTAACGAGACGATTCACCACCACAGATTGTTCGAAATGGTTCAAATGGCTCTGAGCACTATGGGACTTAACATCTGAGGTCCTCAGTCCCCTAGACTTAGAACTACTTAAACCTAACTAACCTAAGGATATAACACACATCCATGCCCGAGGCAGGATTCGAACCTGCGATCGTAGGAGCAGTGCCGTTCGGATCTGAAGAGCCTAGAACCGCTCGGCCACGGCGGCCGTCCCACAGATTGTGTTCACAATGATCACCGGCAGCGGCAGTATGTGCGTTCAGTCTGGCTGCACACGTGCTAACGTTTAAGCCCAGGTGTCCTTGCTGATTGCAGTAAGATGTCGTTGCTTATCATCGGATGTAGACTTTACGTTCTTGTAGACAGCGTAACGAACACCACCGACATTCGGATTTAGCCTACTTTAGTTTGTTAATGTCAGCAGGCATTCTTCCGTTTAAAAAAGTGTAAGTTTCCACAAAAATACAGTACATCAAAGTATTATTACAATCATTTTGTGGGCTAACAATACAAGCCACTCGCTATCAATTCATTCCGTTAAAACCGCACATCAACAGTATTTTCCATTTCCACAACATCTGCGATGCAAGTTTTAAGTGATTCGCCCTGTACACACTGATAAGCCAAAACATTATGACTTGTGCCCACCGTAAGGTTGGATGTGCATGACACGGTAACGAAAGTATGTAAGAGTGTCAAAGATGGATAAGGAATCGTTATAGCGACGATACAGGCCGCAAATGTGGAAATGTACTGACATAAGCAACTTTCACAAAGGTGATACCATAATTACGCAGTGCCTGTAAAACCTGTGCTGTCACCGCCAGACACCACACTTGCTAGGTGGTAGTTTTAAATCGGCCGCGGTCCATTAGTACATGTCGGACCCGCGTGTCGCCACTGTGTGATCGCAGACCGAGCGCCACCACAAGGCAGGTCTCGAGATACGGACTAGCACTCGCCCCAGTTGTACGGACGACGTAGCTAGCGACTATACTGACGAAGCCTCGCTCCTTTTCCGAGCAGATAGTTAGAATAGCCTTCAGCTAAGTCAATGGCTACGACCTAGCAAGGCGCCATTAGTAACATTGCATGTATCTATGGAGTCTCACTTATATCGTCAATAGCGATGTATACAACAAGGATGGATTAAAGTTAAGTATTCCAGAAGCTACGTACTTTTCTTTATAGCATTCATTACGTATCCTGTTTCAGACCTCACGCCCATCTGCGTGAGCGTAGCGCGTGCCTTTCGGCTTCCTCTCATTGTGTCTAGGCTGTCTTGTCTAGACACAACAAAACCAATATCTCCAAAACGGCGCAGCTGGTCGAACGTTCACGTGGTACCGTAGTGAGCATATAGAAAAGTGGCAGAACGACAGGGAAACTTCCACTGTGCGATAAGTGGTTGGACGTCTACGACTCTTCGCAGAACGTGGGATTTGGAGGCCTACCTGTTCTGTAAAACAAGGGTGGCGATCTGCGGCATCTCTGCCGAAAGAGCACAATGCTGACGCACGCATAAGTGTTTCGGAGCTCACCGGTCAACGCAAATTGTTGAATAACGATTTGCAGTGCCCACGGAATCGTCCAGACTGGATAGTGCATCAATGGAAACATGTCGCCTCGTCGGATGAACCACGTTTTTCTTACACCAGGTCGATGGTCGTCCTTACAAACGCCGTCATCCACGCCAAAGTCGGTTCGAAATGTGCACCACGCCACGGACGCAGGCCGGTGGGAGCGGTAATAGGCTATGGGAGACATTCTGCTGCACTCGCACGGGACCTGGAGTAGTAATCGGAGACACGCTGACAGCTGTGGACCACCTGCACCCCTTCGTGTCTGATTTCTTCCCCGCCGGCTATGTCATCTTCCAGTCGAAGATGTCCGTGTCTCAAAGCCACAACCGTGCTACAGTGGTTTGAGCAGCACGATAGTGTACTCACGTTGATGTATTGGCCACGAAATTCGCTTGATGTGAATCCAGTGGAACCCTCTTGGGTCGCTATCAGGCGCCACCACCCCGTACACAAATTAGCGGCCCGCTGTTTTAGGACTTGTGCGTGAGACTTCAGTTGCAAACAGTCGCAGTCGCAATCAGAGTCTCAGTATCAAACAGCACATAGCGACCAGAGTAGTGTGCACAGTGGGACTTGTACTTCACCATCAGTGAGGCTAACGTGGACTATTACGGGGAGCTCGTACCACAACACTTGGACTATCTTAATTTAAGTAACTTTTCTTGTTTTGGTTAATAAAAGACCCTGTTAATATATGCGTACAGGTTGTGTAATAGAAAGAGGATACTGGCCACCAAACAAAATCCCCTCCTTGCTCTCCCAAACGGCTCGTTTGTGGACCGATGTTTCCTCTATTGTCGTACATTTTCGACAGTGTCACTTTTCGCTACTGATTACGATACACCCTGTGTACAAATTTCGCCTCTCAGCTTGGCATCCTAAGCGACCGATTTTGTCGCTTTGGCCTTAAGCCGGCTCCGTTCTGGTAAGTGTTACCTGATAACCCCACTGTTTACAGTCTATGTTGGCACAATCAGGGGCTGCTTTCCAGCACGTGGACATTTCTGCGAAACAGACCTTCAACGATGTGTCTACTTTATTTTAGTTCAACTGTCCTGTTCGCGCATGAGGCGTCATTTCGACGTGACCAGATTCCAAATTTTCAGTTACGCTACATTTCCCTAGCTGCGAGAAGTTCCCGCAACGTGCTGCGTAAAAATAGTACGAGACGGCGCTGCCCACTTGCACGATGCAAACATACCAGACCGTATTGCTGGCCGAGGTGGCCGAGCGGTTCTAGGCGTTACAGTATGGAACCGTGCGACCACTACGGTCGCAGGTTCGAATCCTGCTCGGGCATGGATGTGTGTGATGTCCTTAGGTTAGTTAGGATTAAGTAGTTCTAAGTTCTAGGGGATTTGAACCAGACCGTTTTCCTGCGGTGCTGCTGCGGACTCCACCTGCGGAAAACTCTTGCGTGCATCGGGAGGAGTCTGCCCGCACGTAGCAGAGATATTCTTGGTTGGAGGAGTGGGGGCAAGTCGAATTGAGCAGCAATGACTACTAGGTGACAGCTGTACTATTTGTTTCACTTGCCCGGGCGGCATCAGAGAAGCTGATTCTTCCAATGTGTTTACTGAAAGATTCACCAGAAATGTCGGGTGAACGCCTCTCTGCCTCAGAAGACGAGTTGATATCCGAACAGCATATTTTGTGGAACATGAATGACGCAGAGTTAAAAAACTAAATGCAAAACGAGTTAATTTGGACAGAAATCAGAAGAAAAATGAATGCAAGATCTAAGAAGAAATGTCTTTGATTATATGCAGTGTAATACATATGTAAATATATTTGTACTGAGCCTATACGTACAGTTATAACGAGTCGGATGATGTTATTCTGATCATTACTATGAACGACGATTAAAATTCGGCCCTATGAAGTAATCAGTGAATCCGGTCCTCATACTAAATCCCTCAACTTCGGCGCAACCGCCGACATCTACCAAGAGTACCGTGTTGTCTTGGGCAGGTCATTAATTTCTGATACGTCTGCGTTATAAAGTAGTGTGAACTGCCATTCGTCAGCTTCGTTGATCAACTATATTGTTATTAAAATGCTATAGGCTTGGTCTTCTTCACGATGTAAGAACATATGTCTTCCTTGTACTTTCGGAGTGCCAAAATTAACAGTTTTTTAGGTCACTCACTGCGCTGCATGTTTTGCGTTTGTTGCCTCCGGTAGTACTGTCGCGCCTATCGTAGCAAAATGTTCCTCGCAGCGCGCTGGAACTCTCGTTGCTCCAATGAACCAACCAATACATCTCTCGTCTAGAGGAAACTATAGCATGCACCGACCTCCAATAAACTGTGAAAATAAATTCAAATCTTTCCAAAAATATTTTTGGCTTTGATCCGCCACAAAAAATGTAAGGGGAAAAAGTTTGTCGTTTACTACATTTTGGATGCTGGTTTGCTAAAAATTCCGAGTCATACGTAACATTTTAATTTATCATTTCACTGTCACTGACTCTATTGGCCACAAAGTTTGCACACGTGATCGACATTCACTATTGAAGCTAAATATAAAATTATGTTGTACGAGGCATAGTTTAGGAGATATGGCTTGATACATATGAGTAGTTCGAAAAATTAACTTTTCTTCATAGTTTAAATGTTTCTCTATTTCAATAGCACAGAATTTTCATTGAATTAAAAACAGGTGTCAGAAGCAGTTCTCGTATCACTCTGTCATGTACAGTTGACAAATTATAAAAACGACCACTTCCATTTTTTTCGTTCTGACACGCACCATCCCGCGTCTAGGTAAACGTTTAAGCCAGCACCACGCGGCCTGCATTGGACAACGAAAGACGCAAGCGCATTCCTCAGCACGCTGCGATAAATTTCCGCACCTATGAAAATGTACACAGTAGACCTAGAGGTAGTCTGTCCTGCACGTCACAGCGATTTGCTTCGTTGGAGAAGTGAGGTGAAGTCGACCCGAAGAGTAGCGAACTTCTAGGTGACAGCTGCAGTTACTTGTTTCGCACGCAAGGGCAGCAACAGTGTAGCTATTTCTTCCGATCTAGTTATTGAAATGTGCGCCAGAATCTTCGGCTGACCGATACAGTGCCTCAAAGAATGAGCAGCTTGTAGAGTTGCTATACGAGCACCGTATTTTGTGGAACATGGCTGGCGTCGAGTTGAAGAACCAGATGAAAAAGAAGTTAATTTGGGTAAAAATCGGAAGAAAAATGAATGAACTGAGTAAGTTGAAGTAACAAAAAGTGTGCGAAAAGGAACTCACTAAACTTCGGTTACACGATAAATCAGTCTAACCTAAACGCCGTAAATTCAACTAAATACCTAGGTATTGCAATTACGAACAACTTAAATTGGAAGGAACACATAGAAAATGTTGTGGGGAAAGCTAACCAAAGACTGAGTTTTGTTGGCAGGACACTTAGAAAATGTAACAGACCTGCTAAGGAGACTGCCTACACTACGCTTGTCCGTCCTCTTTTAGAATACTGCTGCGCGGTGGGGGATCCTTACCAGATAGGACTGACGGAGTACATCGGAAAAGTTCAAAGAAAGGCAGCGCGTTTTGTGTTATCGCGATATATGGGAGAGGGTGTCACAGAAATGGGACAGGATTTGGGCTGAAAATCATTAACAGAAAGGCGTTTTTCGTTCTGACGGAATCTTCTCACGAAATTCCAATCACCAACTTTCTCCTCCGAATGCGAAAATATTTTGTTGACACCGACCTACATAGGCAGGAACGATCACCACGATAAAATAAGGGAAATCAGAGCTCGTACGGAAAGATATAAGTGTTTATTCTTTCCGCGCGCTATACGAGATTGGAATAATAGAAAATTGTGACGGTGGATCGATGAACCCTCCACCAGGCACTTAAATGTGATTTGCAGAGTATCGATTTAGATGCAGATGGAAACCAGTCACTCCAATGTAATATATATTTGTAAACATACTTGTACTGAGTGTTTAACCTAACTTACAATGAGTTGGATGTTGTTACTGTGGTCAGTTCTGTGAACGACGATTAAAAGTCGGCCACTTGAAGTAATCAGTGAATCCACTCCTCACAGTGAATCTCCCAGCTCTGATTTTACCGCCGACGCCGCCTAAGGGTATCGTGTAGGCCTTGTGCAGTTCATTAATTACCGATACGTCTGCGTTATAAGGCAGTGGGAAATTGTATTCCTCTATATCGCCGAGCAAATGTTTTGTTCCTAAAATGCTATACGCTCCTACTTCTTTACAATGTAAGAACATTTGCTCGACTACTTTGCGCTTCCTGAGTATTCTTCCTAATAATATACAGTCTTCTTCCTCTTCCCTAAATTCTATGTACTTTCGGAGTGCCAAAATTAACAGCTTTTTAGATCGAGCACTGCTCTGCATATTTGGCCTTCTCTACCTGCGCTACTACTATCACACTGGACTGCCCTTCTCCTAGGAAAATGTTCCTCCCATCGCGCCGATGAGCCACTCAATACTGTGATACCTCCGCTCGCAACCTTCTTCGCCGGCTCACACCGCCAGCGGCCCTGGGAGAGAGCCGACCAGATCCAGTGTGGCGAGCACCCTAGAATCAGGCACTGGAGCCATTCTGCACCTACACAGAGTAAGGCCGGGAGGTCGCCCTCACCTCCCTTAAGAGAAGAGCGTGCCGAAAACTGACGGACCTCTGCAGTCATTAGGATGGAACTCAGGAATGTACACCCGAATGCATGCGAATTTTTCTGGCCTGACTGCAGTCGTTTTACCTGCCTTGAAAAGGGACAACGTGTCGACGATTCCAGCACGGTAAGGCACTGCAAAGAGCGTACACAAAGCGCAAACGATTAGCACAGGGTGGCGAGTGAAAGAAGTCAGCCTTCTTAAAAGATGTTTTCTGGACAGTGAACGCCTGCAGATTCTCAGACGAAGCACATACATGAATCTGTGCAGGGCTCACGCAGAGATGACGGCTACAGAGAAGTGTTGCGTCGCTGCTCTCACGAAAGCTTCGCAATGTAGCAACACGTCGGAAGAATGCGCCAGCGACGCTGGTGAAATTGTGAGAAAGACGAGCAACATAGAAAATTTTTACCCTGCACGGAGAGGCGTGGCCATTAAGTAAATATCAGTCACTGGGCAGCATTGCAGATCTGAGACCGCCAGTGACAACACCGTGAGAGAAGAAAATTTCGAGGAACTTTTGAACTGAGAGAGTGATAGGAGGTGAAGAGGGAAATCGGTAAGACAGCGCGGAAGCAAGAGGTCACGGGGGCTCTGCCATCCGTCGCCAACGTCCGCCTTCCGACACCGCAATATCAAAGCTTTGGCCACGCTACCCACACCGAGCGGACAACGTGGAGATGGTACCTGGGCCTCGCCCAAAGGCACTGTCGCCGATGACAGCTGCCGACTCGCCTCCGCAGCTATGAGGCGACTTGCAGTCCCGACACAGCGTCTGCCGCCGCAGCACTACACGACCAATGGTGACGAATTATGGCGAGATGATTCATCACCCCTTCCCTCAGTAACTGAGTCGTGTCCACGCCCAGTCAAATAGCCCTGAGATCTGTATTTTTGTTTTGTCTTGTGTAAGCAGTACTGAAATAAATACGTACATTTCATTCATGTTTTAAAAATCTAAGCAATCTGTTCCATTTATAAATCAACCCCCTTGATCTCATAACATTCTGTGTTTGATTTCATTTAATCCATGATGTCATTTAATTATTGGCTCCCAACGTGGAGCGATTCTCATTGATAATCTACAAGTCATTTCACGTCAGAGAGCTGAGAAGAATTTTCAGTTCACTAGAATACCGCTCTTGTCTAGGTGAAACTGTAGCACCCACCGACTAGCAATAAACTGTAAAAGGAAATTCAAGTCTTCCTGAAAATTTTTCTCGCTATCACCCGCCACAATAAACGTTACTCGATTACTAAATTTCTGACGTTGGTTTGGTAAAAGTTCCCCGTCAGATGTGAGTTTTTTATTTATTGCTTCACAGTTACTGACTCTATTGACCACAAAGTTTCCAGACGTTATCGACAAAAACTATAGAAGGGAAATACAAAATTATGCTTTTGTACGACCCTTAGTTTAGGAAATGCGCATGACGAATATTGACTAGCGGGAAAATCAACTTTTCTTAAAAGCAAAATATTTCTCAATTTCGATAGACAAAATTTATATTGAACTAAAAAAAAAGGTCTCAGGAGGTACAATGAAGCGCCAAAGAAACTGGTATAGATACGTGTGTTCAAATACAGAGATATGTAAATAGGCACAATACGACGCTGCGGTCGGCAACGCCTGTAATAAGACAACCAAGTGCCTGGCGCAGTTGTTAGATCGGTTACTGCTCCTACAATGGCATATTATCAAGTTTTAAGTGAGTTTGAACGTGGTGTTACAGCGATGGGACACAGCATCTCCGAGGCAGCAATGAAGTGGGGATTTTCCCGTTCGACCATTTCACGAGTGTATCGTCAGTCTCAGGGATCCGGTAAAACATCAGATCTCCGACATCACTGCTGCGGGAAAAGATACTGCAGGAAAGGGAACAACGACGTCTGAAGAGAATCGTTGAACGTGACATAAGTGCAACCCTTCCGCATATTGCTGCAGATTTCAATGCTGGGCCATCAAAAAGTGTCAGAGTGCGAACCATTCAACGAAACATCATCGATGTGGGCTTTCGGAGCCGAAGGCCCACTTGTGTACCCTTGATGACTGCACGACACAAAGCTTTACGCCTCGCCTGGGCTCGTTAAACACTAGCACTGGAATGTTGATGACTCGAAACATGTAGCCTGTTCGGACGAGCCTCGTTTCAAATTGTATCGAGTGGGTGGACGTGCACTGGTATGGAGACAACCTCATGAATCCATGGACCCTGCATGTCAGCACGGACATTCCAAGCTGCTGGAAGGCTCTGTAATGGTGTGGGCGTGTGCAGTTGGAGTGATATGGGACCCCTCATACATCTAGATACGACTCTGACAGGTGAAACGTACGTTAGCATTCTGTCTGATTACCTGCATCCATTCATGTCCACTGTGCATTCCGACGGACTTGGGCAAGTCCGCAGGACAATACAACACCCCACACGTCCAGAACTGCTACAGAGTGGCTCCAGCAACACTCTTCTGAATTCAAACACTTACGCTGACCACCAGACTCCCCATATATGAACATTATTGAGCAAATCTGCGATGCTTTGCAACGTGTCGTTTAGGAGAGATCTCTACCCCCTCGTTCTATTACGGATTATGGACACCCCAGCAGGATTCATGGTGTCATTTCACTCCAGCACTACTTCAGACATTAGTAGACTCCAGGCCACTTCGGGTTGCGGAACTTCTGGGTGCTCACGGGGGCGCTGCACGGTATTAGGCAGGTGTAGCATCCGCCTTTGTTTATCTTCCGTTTCTCCTAGGCAATGTTCCGTTTAAAAACACAACACCGTCGTAGACGTTTTAACATTTTTGTAGGGGTGCACGTGCGCACTCATGTGAAATTCACATTGATTTGTACTATATCATGAAATAAACAAACATCGGTGATTACATCGTTCAAACAACGATATCTCGTAAACTATCTGCACTAGACTCCTGCAACAACCACCATTGACGTTCTAATTTAGTCCATTTTGATTGTGGTGCTGTCAGTAGGCGTTGTTCCATTAAAATATTTATACCTTTTATAAGTAAATACACATTTGAAACTCATAGCACTGTGTGTATGGGCTGTAAACCCATGCCCCTGGCTACCATTCCAATATGTGAAATCCGCATACCAATGACGCCTTCCACTATAGAAATATTTGCAATGCAAGTTTTAAGACTTGTAGAGGGGAATCAGTACACAAAATTTTGAATAGGAACCCATGTCCGGGAACATACCGTTTCCAGTCTACGACGGGTACAAAAATAGTTCAAATGGCTCTGAGCACTATGGGACTTAACATCTGAGGTCATCAGTCCCCTAGAACTTAGAACTACTTAAACCTAACTAACCTAAGGACATCACACACATCCATGCCCGAGGCGGGATTCGAACCTGCGACCGTAGCAGTCGCGCGGTTCCGTACTGAAGCACCTAGAACCGCTCGGCCACCACGGACGGCCTACGACGGGTACATTTATTGAATGACGGGGGTTGTCAGACGGGCCCAATTCAGATGTGTAATGCCTCCACCTCTACTGAGGGAAAGAGAAAAAGTCTGAGAGTTTCTTGTTATGTAAGTAGGCTGTTTATGTTTTCTTATTGGCAACGTTACGTAGCGCTCTGTATGAAAATCACTGGCGGTGCTGTGTTCAGTCTGTGGCTAGTTTGCTTTGTTGTCTGCCATTGTAGTGTTGGGCAGCTGGATGTGAACAGCGCGTAGCGTTGCGCAGTTGGAGGTGAGCCGCCAGCAGTGGTGGATGTGGGGAGAGAGATGGCGGAGTTTTGAAATTTGTAAGACTGGATGTCATGAACTGCTATATATATTACGACTATTAAGGTAAATACATCGTTTGTTCTCTATCAAAATCTTTCATTTGCTAACTATGCCTATCAGTAGTTAGTGCCTTCAGTAGTTAGAATCTTTTATTTAGCTGGCAGTAGTGGCGCTCGCTATATTGCAGTAGTTCGAGTAACGAAGATTTTTGTGAGGTAAGTGATTTGTGAAACGTATAGGTTAATGTTAGTCAGGGCCATTCTTTTGTAGGGATTATTGAAAGTCAGATTGCGTTGCGCTAAAAACATTGTGTGTCAGTTTAAGCCCAGTCACGTATATAATTTTTCTAAGGGGACGTTTCATATGTCGACCCTTCGCCAAGGATACTGTAACGTCTCCGCTCTGGCGTACGTTAACTTTTTAAAGCCTGTACTATGATAAGTTGACGGGCTTCACCTTTTTAAGAAAGGATTTTAGTACATATGTTGACCGCGAGTACCTGAATGAAAGCAAAATCGGACTTATACCCAGTCAGTAACAACAATGATACGTCAAGCAAGTATAAAGTGCAACTACACGTTAGGATGGGCAAGGAATATGCACAGCAGATGCTACCAATTGTTAATTATACGGTCGCCAGCCTAATTAGGCATTAAGTGAGTTTTTTCCTTGTACAAGTGGATGTACGTACAAGCATAACAACATGTAGTAATACTGCATTATATGGTAAATTTTAGAACCAGAAAAATCTACTGAACTAATATTTTCCCTTTCTGTACTAATTTGGACAAGCTATAAATACACAACGTTACACTATAATGATTACTACAAACTGCGTTTTGTCTATTGATCTGACTGAAATCGGGCATAGGTTACCCTAGAAATAGCACTTTTGAAACACACAAACAATGTCAATTATAATAAGGGTAAAACACTGATAAATTTAAGTTTTATACTGACTTTAACTTTGCTGGTCAAATCAGTTCAGTACACTTCAGACTTTAAATGAATAGAAAAGAAAAGAGTGGAAGGGGGGGGGGGGTGGGAGGACCCTGAAACTGTTATGATCACTGTGTTGCAACTATTAACTATTGGAAACATTAATCACTCAAGATTTACAAAATATGAGTTACTACTCTTTTTGTCTTATTACTTCCTCATTTAACTACCATTATTTTTGTCTCAAATTAATTAAGCTTCATTACTAAACCAATTCCAAAATTATCATACAACTTTGTCAGACCTTTGCTCTTTACTTATATTTTCATTAACCATAAAGCTCCTTAAAATTCATTCTAGCGTAAATAGGTCTGCAGGTAATTTTTATTAACATAAACTTTAAATTTTCATTTCGGGACACTCGGATTGCACAACTTGTGGAAAGGACCCTGTCTAGGTTAGTGATGAGGATAATTCATTGATAGGACAAATCTGGTAAAAGTTAAGTTATTATTGAACAGTCAGGAACAAAATTAACACTGGTCCACCCGAATACAGTTCTAAAGATTCAACCTGTGCGAGTCGATGCGGCGGTTGGCGGGCGGCGAGATGGCGAGGCGCACAGCACACATACAATCACAGCTATGGCTTTTGCTGTATCGGCACTTTGCTTCTTCTTAGCGTCGCAATCCATTTCAATTCAGTGCCTATAGAATATAGCCATGCTGTATAGTCGTCGGAAACGGCACATCCGAGGCTCAATGAAACCACTTTTTCCAGGATAGCCTCCTCGATCCGGAACGTGTTCCTCAGACCGATGCCCAACTCCGACTATTACTGCTGAGCCCGTTATGCCGTGCCGCGCCCGTGTGCATTTTCCCGCGCTCGCCTGCCATCCACCTTTTACCGCTCTCCTACAGATAGGGTATTCACCAAAGGTTTTACATTCCACATATCCTAATACATTGCCTACGCATGGACCAGGCGCACAATTACAATTTCAAACATGTTACAATAGATTCAACAAGGGTTACACTTCAATTTTGTTATAGCATTGCTTGAAATCTGACATAAATATTAATATTCACATCTAAAGTTGCTTACATTTTCTTTAACATAATGACACGAAAAGAAAAAGAAATGAAATCAAAACATTGCTTACACTAATTCATCAAAAATCCGAAGAAAAAAATTATTATATGTACAGTTGTTGTTGTTACACATGCCCCTGTTTCCAGAAAATTTCACGAAGTATAAATTTTATGGGAACACTAAATTTTATATTTATACAGTTGTTCTGAATCTTTATGTGAATGTTCAAAAAAATTTATACCACATACTTCCTTTCACTCACATTATATAGGTCTATACTTTTTAACATATCAAGAACATTTACTTGTCATTTACTTAAGTGTTTTCTGCACAGTCCAACCTCCCATCACAACATTATTAAAATAGCAAATTACTCATTTTTACTAAATTTTTCAAAGAAATAATTTCAAAATCTGGAACACAACCACTTAACTATAATAGCAAACACAAATATCTATATACACTATAAGACAATTCGTTGCTGCTTGCATTGAATGGCAGTCCATTTCCTTACTTACTAAAAAAAAAACACACAATAATATTCAGAAAATTTACTACACCTATTTGCTGCCTATTATTCAGATTTGGGCAGTCCTTTTCACCTCATATTGTCACATCTCCTATATCACACTTACAATTCTCCATTGACTATTTATCTGCCCTCATTAGTGTTTGGCAGTCTTTCATATTATGACTCATATACTGTCCACTTTGGTTTTCGGCATTTACCCTTTCCTTTTCAGTCCTTCTCTCCATACATTCTTACATTTATAGTGCATTTGGTAATCTGAAACTCACATAACTACATTAGCATACTGATATTTACCCTTTCCTTTTCAGTCCTTCTCTCCATACATTCTTACATTTATAGTGCATTTGGTAATCTGAAACTCACATAACTACATTAGCATACTGATATTTGTATACATATATTTACAGAGATTAGTTACATTTTGAATAAAATAGTTTCAGCATAGGGTACAGCACATTTACTGCAAATTGCTTTCTGAGTATCCTTATGTCACTCATTTCTAGGAACATACAGTTTCAGGTCCACAACATTTCTTACACCTAAAGGTCTTTTGGATTTTGGGTAGGTCAGGTAGTAAGCATTATCGTGTGGAATGTTCTGTATTATATACGGTCCATTACAAATATATTTAAATTTGGAAATTTCATGGTTCAGTTCACTAGACTTTTCGTGGGTTTTTAAAAGAACATAATCCCCAATTTTAAATTTTGAAACTTTCAGATTTTTATTGTGTCTTTTTGATCTATATTCAGCTTTTTGCTTTGCCCTTTTTCTGACTAATTCTTTCTTTTGACTCAACCCCAAACTTGTACAAGGTGGAAACTCTAGTTTTTCCTCAATTAAACTTTTACTTCTGCTGCCTAACAAAATTTCTTCCGGTGGGAATCCAGTAGATTCATGATGTAAGGTGTTCATGACATTCTCAAAATCCGATATAAATCTGTCCCAGACTCTAAATCGTGCCCCTTCCTGTTTTTTTCCACAACGCACCTTGGTCGACTGTGACATTGTCCCAAGATACGTTCCTGACCTGTGAATGATTTATATCTGGCGGCTTTTTCGGTTTCTGGAGTTCAAAGTTTTTACTTGCTTGAATTCGTTGCAAAATAAACACTGAGTCGTCAGGTGGCTCTTTCTTTCTTTGTTCAGTCTCAGCATCTGGATTTTGTTTTGAAACTTCGTCATCATTAGGTACAGTATCGCAATTAGCTGTATTCCCGTTATTTTCACTAGTACCGAAATACTCGTCATCTGAACTATCGTCCGAATCTGACCATTCTGGATCGCTTTCTGGTTCTAACATAAACGCTTTTCTGAGACAGGCACTAAGTTCTCCCTCTGCATTTTGGTCAGGCTTTAATTTTAATTCAATACCCTCTTTCGGCAAAACGGCCTCATCATCAGCTTTACTCACATCTACTGTTAATTCATATTTCGTGTAATCCTCGTGGACTTCAATTACTTTTAGGTAATCACCTGCCTCTTCCTCACGGTGCCTTTCGGTAGCAGCTTTTACTGTTGGCGGATCATTAACAGAAGTTACTTCCTCGTCAATGCTAAGAATTTCGTCCTCCAATTCCTTCCTATTTTTCACCTTCGTCCTATCGGCAGCACGCGTACTTTGCGCGGCGCTATTTACTCTCTGCTCTTCAAACTCGGGCCACGTCACCTTATCACGTCCCTACTACCTCCTTTTTCACTAATTAACTTCCTTGCTTCATACTCCTTCTTAAAATCCTCCCAATCACATTGCTTTAGGCCCTTGTACAGATCGTCGATCTGCACACGCCAATTACTTACTTCCGCTAATTCATTCTCGCCTTTTACTTCATTGCAAACACTGCTATCCGCACCTCTCTGTGTATCCACAGCTTCATCTATTATTTCCTTCGCCACGGGATTATCACTCGTAATATATTCATCAGCTCTTACGGCTATGTTCGTACCTAATGCTGCCGTATTGCTAGCGGCTTCTCTCTGAACAGCTGTTCTGCTAGGCTGGGCCGTTGCCCTCTGCTGCTCCACTCGCCTGTTAACATGTAACACTCTGCGCGGCGGAGATGACTCATTCTGGCTCGCACCTGACGCTTGTTTCGCAACAACACGTTGTGTCGTTCCACGCCTGTCTCTAACCTGTCTCATAATATTACTGTCAGGTCGGTAACTTTTCTTAAATCGGGGCCGGTATATATTGTCCGCTTCCGTTTGGCCCGCAACGTTCGCGGAAATCAGTTTCCCGCATCGTTATTCTTTTGCGCGGTGTATTCTCTGCCGCGACCTAGATAACTTCCTCGGCCTCTGCCTCTGTCTCTTCCTCTCTGTATCATATTGACGCGAAATCCTTCGCCGTCATTTCTCTCGTCGTTATTACGATTATCTCGATGGCAAAAATTTTGATAACTGGCACGACTTTCGCGCCAATGGTCTTCGTCTTCCACCCTTTCGAGAAATGCTTGGAAGCTGCGATGATTGCTTCCCACGTATCTCTTTGAATCTTCTGGAAGCTTTTTATATAGCTCCCAGATAATTTCTGAATCTGATCTTCTACCTCTTAAATGCGTCAATTTCCGGTACCAATATTCGCAGAAATCTCTCAAAGAATTCCTGCCCCTGTTATCATGAAGCCTGGCCATGATAAACTCGCGCCATAAATGATCCTGTTTTTGTTCGGACCAATATTCTTCCGTAAACCTTTGCTTGAATTCTTCGAATGTCATTCATTCGGTATTCAAATTAATTCCCCAGCGCTTAGCGTCACGTGCTAAGGCGCTAGTTACTACGTTTATCTTTTCCTGATCAGATAAGTGTTCAGGAAATATTCTCTCGCAATTTTTGATGAAATCCAACGGATGCCATCCGTTATGTTTCTTGGCGGGATCGAAGCGTTCCTCACCTTCTAACAGCTTCGTAATTGGTGTGCCATTACAAACAACACCAGGTCTATCTTTAATTTTACTCTCTAGATCGAAAATTTTACCTTGAATTTTCGAAGTATTTTGTTCACATTTTTGTACACATCCGGTAACTTTCTCATCTAAATCTCTTTCAGTGTCTGAAACTGACTTTTTCAGTTGCGCGATTCCGTGTTGACATTCGTTTACGATTTCAGTTTTAAGACCGAAAACTTTTTCGTCTACTTTTGTTTCAACTAGAGAATCTACTTTCTCTTGGATGTTAAGAATTTCAACATCGAACCTACTGTTAATGTGACCAATTTCCCCATGCATAGTATCCATATTTTTGTTAATGGTGTCAGTTTCAAATCTCATAGTATTTACCACAGAACTCAAATTACCCACTTTTTGTTCTACCTGTTCTATTTGTTTACTAATTTTAATTCCTTGATCTTCGACCTGTGCTTTAATCTGATTACTCTGTGTTTTAATCTGCTCGTCAACGTGTGTTTTAAGTTGCTCATTCTGTGTTTTGAGCTCATCAACATGTGTTTTAAGCTAATCATTCTGTCCTGCAATTTGTTTAGTCAATCGTTCAAATAATTCGTTCATGCTTAAAATTTTCACACTATTCTGTTCTACGGAATCGGTGTGTTCCGATCCTACTTCAAAAGTTTCTTTCGGTTCTTTCTTTATCTGTGGAGAATTAAACATGTCAGTGGATTCATTCACATACCCACTATCATCTACAAAGTCACCCTTTACTTCCTGTTTTGTCCCTTGCTGTGTTCGAGACGCTCTCGACATTTCAATCTGTTCGTTAACGTGTTCATGATATTGTATGTATGCCAATTGGCTTCCGCTAACGCCATCTGTTATCTGGCCGCGTAAACTCCTGTTACTGCCAGCCGCATTTTCCATTACGCTCGGCACTTCTACTGTTTCTACATTCTTGTCCATATTGTACGCAAATTACACCACACTATCGTACTTGACGTTCACTGCTATCTACTTTACTAATTATTATTGCAATTCGAGCCACTGAACATCCACTGTTCGGTATTCACTTTAATTTGTGACCGACAACAACTGGATGTCCTGTCACCGGGAAGCCACTTGTAACGTCTCCGCTCTGGTGTACGTTAACTTTTTAAAGCCTGTACTATGATAAGTTGACGGGCTTCACCTTTTTAAGAAAGGATTTTAGTACATATGTTGACCGCGAGTACCTGAATGGAAGCAAAATTGGACTTATACCCAGTCAGTAACAACAATGATACGTCAAGCAAGTATAAAGTGCAACTACACGTTAGGACGGTCAAGGAATATGCACAGCAGATGCTACCAATTGCTAATTATACGGTCGCCAGCCTAATTAGGCATTAAGTGGGTTTTTTCCTTGTACAAGTGGATGTACGTACAAGCATAACAACACGTAGTAATACTGCATTATATGGTAAATTTTAGAACCAGAAAAATCTACTGAACTAATATTTTCCCTTTCTGTACTAATTTGGACAAGCTATAAATACACAACGTTACGCTATAATGATTACTACAAACTGCGTTTTGTCTATTGATCTGACTGAAATCGGGCATAGGTTACCCTAGAAATAGCACTTTTGAAACACACAAACAATGTCAATTATAATAAGGGTAAAACACTGATAAATTTAAGTTTTATACTGACTTTAACTTTGCTGGTCAAATCAGTTCAGTACACTTCAGACTTTAAATTAATAGAAAAGAAAAGAGTGGAAGGGGGGGGGGGGGGGAGGACCCTGAAACTGTTATGATCACTGTGTTGCAACTATTAACTATTGGAAACATTAATCACTCAAGATTTACAAAATATGAGTTACTACTCTTTTTGTCTTATTACTTCCTCATTTAACTACCATTATTTTTGTCTCAAATTAATTAAGCTTCATTACTAAACCAATTCCAAAATTATCATACAACTTTGTCAGACCTTTGCTCTTTACTTATATTTTCATTAACCATAAAGCTCCTTAAAATTCATTCTAGCGTAAATAGGTCTGCAGGTAATTTTTATTAACATAAACTTTAAATTTTCATTTCGGGACACTCGGATTGCACAACTTGTGGAAAGGACCCTGTCTAGGTTAGTGATGAGGATAATTCATTGATAGGACAAATCTGGTAAAAGTTAAGTTATTATTGAACAGTCAGGAACAAAATTAACACTGGTCCACCCGAATACAGTTCTAAAGATTCAACCTGTGCGAGTCGATGCGGCGGTTGGCGGGCGGCGAGATGGCGAGGCGCACAGCACACATACAATCACAGCTATGGCTTTTGCTGTATCGGCACTTTGCTTCTTCTTAGCGTCGCAATCCATTTCAATTCAGTGCCTATAGAATATAGCCATGCTGTATAGTCGTCGGAAACGGCACATCCGAGGCTCAATGAAACCACTTTTTCCAGGATAGCCTCCTCGATCCGGAACGTGTTCCTCAGACCGATGCCCAACTCCGACTATTACTGCTGAGCCCGTTATGCCGTGCCGCGCCCGTGTGCATTTTCCCGCGCTCGCCTGCCATCCACCTTTTACCGCTCTCCTACAGATAGGGTATTCACCAAAGGTTTTACATTCCACATATCCTAATACATTGCCTACGCATGGACCAGGCGCACAATTACAATTTCAAACATGTTACAATAGATTCAACAAGGGTTACACTTCAATTTTGTTATAGCATTGCTTGAAATCTGACATAAATATTAATATTCACATCTAAAGTTGCTTACATTTTCTTTAACATAATGACACGAAAAGAAAAAGAAATGAAATCAAAACATTGCTTACACTAATTCATCAAAAATCCGAAGAAAAAAATTATTATATGTACAGTTGTTGTTGTTACAATACCTCACGGGATTCTTCTGATTTTTTCTTGTAGTTTGTGTAATTAGTGTAGCTTTAGTTTACTGCTAGCGCGTAATTGTAGAGAGAATCTCCTTTGTAGTTTTTCATTGTTGTACAGTAAAACAGTTGTGGCATGCATGTAGATTTGCAGCAAGTATTTCGCAGCTGCGCTTGCAATTAACGAGATATTATTTTCAGTGAAATGTTAATGTGTTCTCTTATTTTTGCTCTTCAAATTGTGCTTTTCTGTGTTATCGTGTGAAATATTGTGACAATAATGGCGTGTGAAAAACGTAGCACTAGGCTCCAAAGTAAACTGAGAAATAATAGTGATGACGAGCGTAGCTTATCAGCACCACTGTGTACTGAATTAACAGACATTCAAAGTAGTAATTTGGTAATTGTGCATAGGGAAATGGAGCGGGCGGCAAACAATGGTGTGGACAGTGAAACAATTAGTGAACAGGGAAGCATTATCGATCGGTCGGTCGGCAACAGCTCGCCTCAGGATTCCGAAATGACAGGACACAATATTGCAAATACTGTAGACTCAGGTTTTGGGTACTCAACGTTTTCTCAAATGAGTCAAGACACAGTTTCTGCTTGTCAAAATGTGAATGTTGCCGGTGCAAATGCACTGCCGAAAAGCGTAGAGGAACAGATTACAGACATTAATGCATTGTTATTACAGCTAATGCAACAAATGGAACAAAATCAGAGACAAACACAGCAAAAGCTTCAAAAGTTAGACACAATGGAACAACACCAGAGACAAACACAGCAACAGTTAGACACAATGGAACAAAATATTCATAAGTTAGACACAATGGAACAACACCAGAGACAAACACAGCAACAGTTAGACACAATGGAACAAAATCAGAGACAAACACAGCAAAAGCTTCAAAAGTTAGACACAATGGAACAACACCAGAGACAAACACAGCAACAGTTAGACACAATGGAACAAAATATTCATAAGTTAGACACAATGGAACCACACCAGAGGCAAACACAGCAACAGTTAGACACAACGGAACAAAATCAGAGACAAACACAGCAAAAGCTTCAAAAGTTAGACACAATGGAACAACACCAGAGACAAACACAGCAACAGTTAGACACAATGGAACAAAATATTCATAAGTTAGACACAATGGAACAACACCAGAGACAAACACAGCAACAGTTAGACACAATGGAACAAAATCAGAGACAAACACAGCAAAAGCTTCAAAATTTAGACGCCACACTTGAACAAACACGTGAAGATTTAACTACTGAGTTACATAACATTGAATCGAAATGTCAAAAAGTATGTAATGAAGTAAAAACACAAATTTTTGCGCATTTTCAGCCTATTTTTCGTGGCATGAAAATGCATTACAGAATCACGAAGCAGCCATAAACGAACTGCAAACCATTGTTCATGAAAATCACGACACCTTGCAAGCTAAAATTGACTCAGTTGCATCTACCGATTCGGTTACGCAACTTGCAAAAACTCAGGAAAACTTAAAGAACACAGTAGATATACTCTGAAACTTGGTTCAGAAAAACACACTGAGGAAATAAGTACACTATCGGAGAAAGTAGCCGAACTTTCGGATCAGTTCACTAACTTATCTACATAGGTAGATGATGATCTGAATGACACAAGACCTGTAGCCATCACTGACACAGAAGAGTATGAACAAATTAAGAAATTCAAACAAAATCAGAATCAAATTAATACGCAACATAAAAGAGAAATCCGGGAAGTACAAGATCAGTTGGCACAAGTAATACAAGAATTACATATTTCAGAGGACACTCGCGCTCCAGTATGGTAAGAGGGACATAGAAATACGGAACAACCACAAAATAATAACACAGGACACTTCGGAAATTATGAAAGAAATTGGCAAGGCGCATTGGATTTTGAGATGGAACCGCCGAAACGACGTAACAATGAGCGATGTGCGACTCACCGACACCATGATTTTGACTATAAGCTGTTCATTACTACACGTAAATTCAAAACATTTAAGAATTCTGACAACGACATTCATCCACAAGCATGGCTTCATCAATTCTCTCATTGTTTTCCTCCCAACTGGTCATTGGAGCACAGGTTAGAATTTATGTGTGGCTATTTAGAGAATGAACCAGCTGTAAGAATGCGATCGGTCATTCACGATTGCCACAGTGAAGGAGAATTTTATCATGCCTTCCTCTCAGCGTATTGGTCTCAAGCTACACAAGACCGAGTAAAACATAGCATCATAATGATGAAACATTTCGAACAATTCGAATTTTCCAGTCTTGCGAAATATTTTGAAGACATGTTGCACAAGAATCAGTACCTGTCAAACTCATACTGCCCCTCAGAACTCATCCGCATTTCCTTAATCAAATTACCTGAACATTTACGACATATTATTTTGGCAGGACGTTGCAAAGACGACATTGAAGCTTTTCAGGAACTCTTACAAGAATTAGAAATTGACACTGATAATCGCGGAACGCGAAAACAGGAACACAACAATTACAGGTCACATCCGTCGCAATTCCGCGATGAAAGAAATAATAACTGGACACGACAAGGCTATTCTCACAACACAAATCGTGACCAAAACAGACACCACCCGTATTACAACCGTTGGCAGAGTAGTAATAATTACAGGGAAAGATCACCTCTCCGCAGTAATGACTATCACAGAGACAATCAGAGAAACAGACAATATGGGAACCAAAATAAATATTATCGTTGGAGACAGAATAACTTTAGACGCAACGGTCCAGCGCGCAGTTACGTTTCAGGGAGGAATTCTCCACCACGTGACCGACAAGAAAGAAACTATGGAATCTACCGACATGACGACAGACGGTATGATCGTAACGACAGACCTGAATTGCATCAGAACTGGCGCGATTCAAACAGAGCAGGGCACTCTCGACAAGGTGAATTTGTAGAAGTTAGGTCTCCTAATCCTAATAACGACGTGCGCCAACAAAGAGACAGACAATGATTCTCACAGCAGGCAGCCGCATGCGCCAGCTGGCTCAGAGAAAAATTACATAGACGCTAACCTTGAGAAAAATTCCAGTGTTCTTTACCGACGTGTACCACATGATAATTGTGTTGAAGTTGAGACTCTGCGTACTAGGAAGAGTTAGAGGATTGCACCACATTTCACATGTAAAACCGTTTATTGAAAGATAATCTGCTATTTAACTTTGTCTTTGCCATATAACTTTTCACGTTACATTACTAGTATGCTTGTCAGACTTAGAATCTGTTAACATGCAACAATGTTTGAAGTTAACTATCCAGCCTAGAACCTAGGGAACATTTTTAAACAGAAATTACGAATGCATTGTTATAGTGAACAGACGACACAGTGTTGTTATTTGTACATTCTTGCTTGTTAGTTGCACGATTACGTAACGACTATAAGGCTTACATACTTAGAACATATACTGGTACTGCTAATGAGATTTTAATGCAACATTTTGGTTTACTTGAAAATACATTCTGGATTTAAAGTACTTTCTGTGAGATACCAGACGACACAGTGGTTAGTTTATGTGACAACTACACGGTTTTATCACGAAGCTACTAATGAGTGACAATTTACAATGTTGCTTTTGCGGTGTTTCTGTTTTATATCTGCACAGTTTTTCTGCATTATTCTGGAAAGTAAAACATGTTTTAGTAGTAACTTTTGTGGTATAGCAACAATGAGTCAGCCTTTTTCGTGGCACAACAATACGTTACTGTACAGTACTTTCTTCATCACGCCAATAAGCATAATAACTACGATATCTATACGCAAAGCATTTCACTTTTGTTTATCATGAGGTAAGTACATTAACTTCTGCAGAACTTAGCTTTCGGAGGACGATAACTATGACACTTCCACAGAGATTATGTTGCAACAAGACGCACAGTTTAGCGCTACAGTGCACGTATTTGAGTGATTAATTTTATACTTAAAACATTTATTTTTAAAGATTTTTGAATTACAAAGAAAGTTTTCCGTGATATGTTTCATTCCATTGCTGTAATCTGTAACACCTGAGGGTATAATTACATTAATCCTCAGGGGGGTACACGCTTACTTTGTGTACCATGTGTCTGACAAGCACAAGGAGTCCTAGCTAATATGGTATTTGCTTATACAACTTTACACATCGGTACCATATTTCTCTAACACATAAATTACACAGCTAACTGATCATTTAACTGAGAGAAACCAACATTTATTTTACTACATCAGTGACACATGTTTACATAATCACACAGTTGGATAACTTCACACTTATGAAATTGTATTTTGTCTGTACTTTGTGAACTGTTCATATTTTTTCAGAACCTTGTGATGAGAGCTTTGAATGATGTATTTGATATGGGATCATGATTTTAAAGTACGTTTGAGGTAGATGACACTCTTGAAATGAGCAGAGAATTTTTTTTAGGTTTTGACATTATTGCAGAAAGCTACGACGTTCTTGAGGTTTGACTGAGGTGTTATGATGTTATTTTTACGACGACGATGTGTATTATGCTGTTGAGGTATGTTTATGATCAATAAGATGATGCTACTGTATATGAAGAATTTGATGATGCTACATATTTATTATCATGAAATATTGAAGAAGTGTCGATGAATACGTATATGAATAATGAGTAGTGGTTAGGGACTCTGATATGTGGAAAAGGATGTTGGAAACCAAGAATCGTACTTTAAGAGTTATGAAATGTGTGTAAATGCGCGAATGTATCACAATGCCAACGAAAACTTTTTGAACACTGTTATATTTATAGGATTTTGTTTCTACACATTTGCAATGCAAATTCTCGACCTGTGAAATTTTTTATATAAGACTTTCACTGTAATGCAAACTGGTGTTGTAAATATTTCGGTAAGAAAGTTAAGTGCCCTTCACGTAATGCGTCGTGGGCACCCAGCTGCGTGACAGTCGCCTGGGAAAAAGTCATTAGTGTGTGCCTTTCAGAGGCACAGGTGACATTCCTTTGTAGAAAGCGTCGCAAATACGACACGCTCAAACTTGAAAACATATGATAACACTGTGGAGCTCTTAATTTATGATATTTACTGAAATGCCTAATGAAATGACGAGAAATATTTTTATGTCTATACACCTGATTATGACAATTGTCTTTCTAGTTGAGAGATTTTTTTTTATTACCTTATGAAATGCCATATGGCTAATGAATGATGTTTCATGCCTTCCTTTGTACATATTTGCTCATTTTCTTTAATATCTAGTTTCTAGCTACACTGCAGCATTGGTTAAAATAAAATTTAATACATGTAATAATATCACTATTTTCTGTCTACAGACCCAGTAAAGAATATGATGTACTTTCTTAGAAAAGAGAGCACAAATAGACGTTTCCCTTCACAGAAACTGCAAAAATAATTTTTTAACAGTTTGGTAACTTGTCTGCTAGAGTAAGTTCTCGTGATGCATCACTCTGTTGTTAAGATGTGACATAGGTATTAAACATGGCCATTTTTACTGTAATATTTTTTCTGCTTAAGCTATGTCATGTTTAGATATAAGTTATTGCATTTGCTGCTGCTGTTTGCCAGGCATAGTGCTACTAAATTTCACTTTGTATTACTCTGTTAAGCTAGTTTTACTACTGATTTATTTTTCTTGTTGTTGCACATTGGCTCATATTAGTTGTAATGTATCATTGCTTGGTAATTTAGATTTACTGCAGCTTGCTTTGACAATTTCCATTTTTTTTCGTTGCTGTTTGTATTAATTGTTTTATGCTGCTGCATTGCCTCGTCCCTTAGTTTAGCATCTGAGCTCAGTAGATTTAAGTTAGCTTAAGAGGGGGTAGACTATATAAGAGAATGAGTTGCGATGAATTGGAAGAAATGCACTGAGAGGCTATACGAGAAAAGTACAGAAAGCAGGTATAGACAGGACTTTTGGAAATAATGAAGAATGAAGGGAGATCTCCGAGAAGCAAAGAAAGTTTTGTTTGCAAAATACTGCAGTAAAACAAACTCTGTCCTTTCCTTGTGATATCCCACTATGTGTTTGTGTACCCTTCTGTATTTATGTTCTTCCTGTCTTTATATGTTTATCTGATAAGACTTATGTTGTAGAATTTTTCTAATACTCAGCTACATGAACTATGATGAGGAATACTGTTATCCTCAAATATAATTTGCATTAATAATATGTTATTTACTTTGTAAAGATGTTAGACATTATTAATTCTGTTCTGTTTTAATGCTCATGTGTGAAGTTGATGTTTCAATAATTATTCTGATCTTTTATGTATTTACTTATGTCATAATTCCTGTAACACTGATGTATATGTTTATTTCTATTCTTTTGTAAAGCCTGTACTACAAATGTTATCTGTGTTGTTATGTTCTTTAATGATGTATTTTGTACCTTTGTTATTGTATTCTTATGTTATAAAATTGTAATTGACACCAGTTCATCATATTATTAACTAGTAAGTTCCATTTCACTGCACACATTTCTGTTGGTCATAGTATAAGGACATTATGTGAGAAGTTGGGACTGTTAGTGTTTGCATGTGTGTTAATAATTCAGCAAGGGACTGGATAACAGCATTGCTGGTTCTAAGGACAATTCCAAAAACTTCGTGAGTGCACAAGTGGTGGTTGTGGACTTGCTACATTGTATGCAAGACTCTTCAAGAATGATTGTGCACCTGCACAGTCACAACAGATGGCTGCTGGCCGTCTCTACAAGAACTACAGTGGGTCTACACCTTTGATGACTCACCAATACCACAATCTTTACCAGATCTACAGTGGGTCTGCACCTCTGGTGGCCCACCAATACCAAACTCTCTAACAGGACTACATTGGGTCTGCTCTGTGATGACCTACCTACCAATATTCTTCAAAACTTCGACTGACTCCGCTGTGGGTTTGCTCTGTTGTGGCCCATTACCTGTCTGCATGTCGAGAGTCAGCACTGTCTTTCCGTTGGAAGGACAACACTACTTCTTCAAGACTGCCTGGAAATCCACTATTTCCGTGTGCATTTTCTTTTACTGCTCAGACTTTGAAAAAACACTGCTATTTTACTGTGATGAACGATCAGGACTGTCTTTATGGACTGTGAGAAAATTTTAGCTTTTGACCAACATTCTATCAATAAGTGTGTGCATTTGATATCTTTGTTATTGTAATTATGAAAAATTTTATCAAATCATTATTGGCCACTACCCAAAACAATTTGTAAACATTTTTGTGGGGGAGCATGGGGGCTATGTAAGTAGGCTGTTTATGCTTTCTTATTGGCAACGTTACGTAGCGCTCTGTATGAAAATCACTGGCTGTGATGTGTGCAGTCTGTGGCTAGTTTGCATTGTTGTCTACCATTGTAGTGTTGGGCAGCTGGATGTGAACAGCGCGTAGCATTGCGCAGTTGGAGGTGAGCCGCCAGCAGTGGTGGATGTGAGGAGAGAGATGGCGGAGTTTTGAAATTTGTAAGACTGGATGTCATGAACTGCTATATATTATGACTATTAAGGTAAATACATCATTTGTTCTCTATCAATATCTTTCATTTGCTAACTATGCCTATCAGTAGTTAGTGCCTTCAGTAGTTAGAATCTTTTATTTAGCTGGCAGTAGTGTCGCTCGCTATATTGCAGTAGTTCGAGTAACGAAGATTTTTGTGAGGTAAGTGATCTGTGAAAGGTATAGGTTAATGTTAGTCAGGACCATTCTTTTGTAGGGAGTATTGAAAGTCAGATTGCGTTGCGCTAAAAATATTGTGTGTCAGTTTAAGCCCAGTCACGTATATAATTTTTCTAAGGGGACGTTTCAGAATCAGTACATAAAATTTTGAATAGGAGCCCATGTCCGGGAACATACCGCTTCCAGTCTACGAAGGGTACAAAAATGGTTCAAATGGCTCTGAGCACTATGGGACTTAACATCTGAGGTCATCAGTCCCCTAGAACTTAGAACTACTTAAACCTAACTATCCTAAGGACATCACACACATCCATGCCCGAGGCAGGATTCGAACCTGCGACCGTAGCAGTCGCGCGGTTCCGTACTGAAGCGCCTAGAACCACTCGGCCACCACGGCCGGCCTACGACGGGTGCATTTATTGATTGACGGGGGTTATCAGACGGGCTCAATTCAGATGTGTAATGCCTCCACCTCTAGTGAGGGAAAGAGAAAAAGTCTCAGAGTTTCTTGTTCTGGTATGCAGGATTACATGTAGTACGTTAGATGGTCACCTGACGTCACTTAACGTCTGCCTTGGTGGGAGATTTACGAGACTCCTGTAGAGACAGCGGAATATCTGCTGGCACGAGATCTGGCCGCTGTACTAGAAACTGAGGAGACACCAGATGGGATGGAGAGTGTGCACCAGAACATGATTCGTAGGTACAGTGTCTGTAACAACGTTGGTGGTCGCCACATCAGGCCATTGTTGTGCATTAGTACTGTTCTGTACGTGCAGTATGCTGGGTTCTTTATTATTTTGGAATAATGTAAAGACGTAATGTTTAAGTGAAAATACAAACAAATTATCTTAAGTGATAAGTGGATGTTTCGTTATGTTTCCGAATATTACCGAATAACTATACTGTGTCACGCCTAATTCAGTTCCACCGAGCGAGGTAGCGCAGTGGTTAGCACACTGGACTCGCATTCGGGAGGACGACGGTTCAATCCCGTCTCCGGCCATCCTGATTTAGGTTTTCCGTGATTTCCCTAAATCGCTTCAGGCAAATGCCGGGATGGTTCCTTTGAAAGGGCACGGCCGATTTCCTTCCCCATCCTTCCCTCACCCGAACTTGCGCTCCGTCTCTAATGACTTCGTTGTCGATGGGACGTTAAACACTAATCTCCTCCTCCTCCTCAGTTCCTCAAAGCGCCGGCCGGAGTGGCCGTGCGGTTCTAGGCGCTACAGTCTGGGACCGAGCGACCGCTACGGTCGCAGGTTCGAATCCTGCCTCGGGCATGGATGTGTGTGATGTCCTTAGGTTAGTTAGGTTTAATTAGTTCTAAGTTCTAGGCGACTGATAACCTCAGAAGTTAAGTCGCATAGTGCTCAGAACCAATTTGAACCAGTTCCTCAAGCAGAAGTGGATGCGTTAAACATCTGAACTGGAACCGTCGCAAAACGGAAACGGTGCGCTTCTGGACATGGGTTCCTATTCAAAATATTAGGTACTTAATCCCCTCTGCAAGTCCCAGATATTTGTAACGGGAATTTCCGGACGCCCTGTGCACTTACAGAGTGAATATTAATAAAACCGACGAACTGCAGGGACGGATTCCTGACTGAGAATAGAGGAAAAAAGGACCGATGAACGTATGTCTCCAAATGCATCGTTACCACGGTAGATGGCACTGGCGAATGTAAGTTCCACTGACCACATGCCATGTGTTCCTTGAGTGTTGCAGCTGTGTGATTGACGTAGAGTACTGTAAACAGCAGAATGGTCCGGTATTCATGTCGAAACAAGCCGAGATGATGTTTCTGTACGGCCAAGCACATGGAAACGGTCGAGAGGCAGAACCCAGATCTCGCGTACGCGCACTCTGCCGCTCATTGCGCGTTCGTCTGTGAGGGTACTTATTTTGGTATAGCTGTGCTGCAACTCCAAAAAATAATTAATGCAGAGTAATGAAATTTCGGGAAAACGTTCGGTCTATGTAATATATTTAAGTGATTAACACTGCAAGATCGCAAGTTAATGTACACATGAGATAAGCCATTGCAAATGTGAAATGCTGGTACATTAATAACCGGTGTAACCGCCAGGATGTTGAATGCAAGCGTGCAAACCTGCGTGCACTGTGATGAATAGGTACCGGATGTCATATTGTGGGATGGAGTTCCATGCCTTTTGCACTTAGTCGGTCAACATAGGGACGGTTAATACAGTTTTTAGATGACACTGGGGAAGTCATCCGATTATGTCCCATATGTGCTCGACTGGAAACAGATTTGGTGATCGAGTATGCCAAGCCAACATGTGACACTCTGTAGAGCATAGCATGTTGGGTTACAATAGCAGTATGTGGGAGAGCGTTATCCTATTGAAAAGCAACCCTCGGAATGCTGTTCATGAATAGCAGCACAACAGATGTGTAAGGGACAATCTTAATTCGTTCTTGTGGAAAATACGCTCAACTGACTAGATGCTGGTGTTGGACAGAGTGGAGTTTAAAAAGTATATTACCTGCAAGGATATAGCGTCTGTCACTGTTTGACGTCAGAGATCACCACACACGCCTACTAAAAATCACCCTACAGCCCAGCTAACCGAAGCCAGTACATGCTGTCACAACTGATCGATAAAATGCGTCACAGTTATAATTACACCTCGAAATTGTCGTGAAAAAATAAACCATCATTCGTACTGAACGGATCATAATACAACACATGTACTAGGGGAAAGTCGTCGTCCTAAAAGATTGCAGTTGAACTTGCATACTCCTCAATGTACAATCACAAACTGCCGAAAATCCACCTACGAGAGGAAAGGACCGAGGGAGCTCCTACACCAACAGCCTCGCAACACGTGCTGGCCGCCGCCCGCCTTGATACGATCGCCCTTCACCAACACAAAAGCAGGCATAGTTAACTAGGAGATAAAAGGGGGGGCCTTTCCAAATGCATCTTGGTCGCCTAACGTATAGTGGCTCGGCCGCGCCTAATGGCTAGGAGGTGCCGCTGTCAGAGACTAGACAGGTGCCCAACGCCTCTCGTTCTGGGATGGAAAGCACTTTTGTTTAACGTCGCATAGGACGCTCCAACACGGACCGGACGAAAGCCACAGTCTCGTAGAGAACTCACTCTCCGTTTTGCGGAGGATTATTTAACAGCAACTCGACTCCTATAATAAAGCAACAATTAACAAAAGGGAAAACATTTGCAATGATAATAAATGTCCTCTTTCCACAAATATAGACAAAGTCCAGTTTCATTTAGTTTTATGAGAAAAACTGGTATAGTTTTTTATATTCAGCCGAGAAACTTATCCTATCTGCAAAGACCTTTACGTGGAAAGAAAATAGAGGAAACTGAGACTTCCACTCAAAGTCAAATAAGGTGTTTTTCATAACTAGAGAACCAGCTAACGTGTCTTCCACCTGCTAGATACACACACCACAATCGATGTTCTCTCAACTAAATAAAAACGTGAAATGTGAAGAAGCACTCAACGGAACAATTTACATTGGAGGGAATAATGGCCCAGCACGAACACACGCCCATATTGCATATTCTCAAATTTCCACTTGATCACGAAAGCTGTCCAACACATACTAAGTATTAGTTCGCTATTCGACCGTCTAGAGGACTACACGGTTAAGTCAACTACATTCCTGCATTGCAACAGGCCTCTCCAAACGGACGGCTCCTGCCGTTAGCGGGAAACGTGAATCATTCCCGCCACAGGCCACAGGCGCTGCGCGCCAAGCACGCATAGGTAGAATGATCATACTAAGCAATCGGTCACATATATTGTTGTGACTTGGCAAGACAGCCAAGCCACTAGGAGAGGAAGCCGAAAGGCACGCGTTTGAGCTCACGCAGGCTGGCGTGAGGTCTGGAACAGGTAAGGGAGTTTATAGTAGCAAAGAACTTAAGTAACTACTGGTATACTTAACTTTAATCCATAATTGGTGAACATCGGTCTGACGGTACATGCATCACAAGATAAATAGCAATTGATAATGGCGCCTTGCTAGGTCGTAGCAAATGACGTAGCTGAAGGCTATGCTAACTATCGTCTCGGCAAATGAGAGCGTAATTTGTCAGTGAACCATCGCTAGCAAAGTCGGTTGTACAACTGGGGCGAGTGCTAGGAAGTCTCTCTAGACCTGCCGTGTGGCGGCGCTCGGTCTGCAATCACTGATAGTGGCGACACGCGGGTCCGACGTATACTAACGGACCGCGGCCGATTTAAAGGCTACCACCTAGCAAGTGTGGTGTCTGGCGGTGACACCACATATATATGTGACAATCAGTGAAGTATCGGAAATACACCCTACTGACGGCTGTGGACCTGGAAATAGAATTATCTGTACCATTCTTATGACTTCACATACTCTCCCCTTTGCTAGCACAGTATTCCACAGTCATTTCCGTTGCTCAAGTCGGAACACAAACACATACTTTGTAAGACTGATACTCATGGCGAACCTATCACACATCCCCTACTACTAAGTACAATACTTCGTCAATAAATCATTGTAGATGATACGAAATAATACTAACCAAGAATCAACGATGGGTGGAGATGTCTCACAACTTTTCTTGCGAGCGATACCACTGTGTCTTACAAAGAGAGGCGTAATTGTCTTATTAACTGTCGGATGTTAAAAGACACAACCATATTACTGTCGCCGGCCGGTGTGGCCGTGCGGTTCTAGGTGCTTCAGTCTGGAACCGCGTGACCGCTACGATCGCAGGTTCGAATCCTGCCTCGGGCATGGATGTGTGTGATGTCCTTAGGTTAGTTAGGTTTAAGTAGTTCTAAGTTCTAGGGGACTGATGACCACAGATGTTCAGTCCCATAGTGCTCAGAGCCATTTCAACCATATTACTGTCACAAACGGTCTGGGCTCTACAGGTGCACACAAGTATCCATGTTAAATGCTGTACTGGCTTTATAAATCGAAGTATGGCATTACCTCTGATTGAATAGTTTTTTTTTTCGGACAAATACCATGACCCGGAATATAGATATTTATCGCCAGAGAGTATAGTATCAGACTAATAGTGCGGTTACACGTCGCCACTGTGCAAACTTCGTAATAAAATTACTGCATTTTGAAAGTGATTCAGCTAAGGAGCGTGGTATGAAACCGGTATTTGCAACTCCCTCACACCGCTGCCGTTATCTATTACTGCAGTATTTGTAACGCATTCTCTCTCAGTGCCATGTCAGAGGTTCGGTGATATAATGACTGGGCTATAGGCGATGATTGATTGAGACGGATCACAAACAGTAGTAGATGACGTGCTGACTGAGGTTGTAAGAAATGTACACTAGCGTTTCAGACTTCCAGTGCAGCCGTTTCGGTAGAAATGCTGTCTGGGATTTGGAATCAAGTCTCCCCATTCAAGCACGTACCTGCGTTGGATCATATGGAGAAGTCCTTTAATGATTACAGCCACTAGTGAATCACGTTTCTGGCACTCTCATATCTCGAAACGAGTCACCTTTCTCTAACTTGTGTGCTACAGTAAAATTCCAACGTCATCTTAGGTAGTCGCTATGCATCTTGCAACTGCAGCTTTAAGCATGCGCTCATTCCAGTTTAAGTCGGAACTGGGTAGAAGAATTATAGGGTTCATTTGGAATGTGTTACATCACCGATATCGGTATTCGTGAATGGAAATATCAGTTTCCTCTATTTTCTTTTTCAAGTTTCCACGTAAAGGTTTCCGCAGGTGGGATAAATTTATTAGTCGAACATAAAAAACTATACCGATTTTGCTCATAAAACTAAATGAAACTGGACTTTGTCTATTTTCGTGGAAAGAGGACATTTATTATGATTGTAAATGTTTTTTTCCCCTTTTGTTAATAGTTGATTTATTATAGTAGTCGAGTTGATTTTAAATAATCCAAAAAATTTTGTTGTCCAATTTTGGAAGTATTGGTTATTAAACGGGCAGATGGGACTTTAGGGCACAATGTATATAGGAAAGACACACACACCGATCGTTACCTACATGAGAATTCGAATCACCAGGAGAGAGCAGTCATAAATACTCTGGTGGACAGACTAATGACATATGTGAGCCAATTTACTTGCAAGATGAATTAAGCCATTTGCCAACAGCTTTCAAGAGAAATGGGCACACTGACAAGGAAATAGATCGAGTACTCCACCCTAGAAGAAAAGTGTCCGACAATACACGACAACAACAACCGTCGGCTGAAAAAGGTTTTCTTCCATTTATTCGGAACACCACGGACCGTATTGGTAAAGTTTTGGCCAAGTTTCAAGTGGAGACACTCTTTCGACCTACCAAGAAAATTAGTGAAAGTTTAAGATCGGTGAAAGACGCACGACACCCCTTAGCTACCCCAGGTGTGTATAAAATTCCGTGTAGCTGTGGAATGGTTTATATTGGAACAATTAAAAGGAGTGTTAATATCCGCCTAACGGAACAAAAAAGGAACTGTAGATTGGGACAAATTGACAAATCAGCTGTAGCGGAACAAGTTTTCAAAGACGGTGACCACGAAATAAAATTTAGTGAGACAAACGTGATAGCTAGGACTTCACATTATTATACTCGCATGTATAGAGAAGCTATAGAGATCTACAAGCACGGAAATAATTTTAATAGAAAGGAAGAAGGATTAAAACTACACAATATATGGCGGTCGACTTTGTACCAATGAAGTGACAATCAATTGCCTGTAATCGAGAGAGATGGCACTAGCCAGAGATAGTTTTAAAGTCGAAAGCACGTGATGGGTGGTGGCGCCATCTACGCGCTCTATATAAGCGGGACCTCGAGCGCCTAGCAGCCAGTCGCCGACTCTCCTCAGAAGATACTGCCCGCAGTAGGCAACGAAACGTCAGGAAGGAGAAGAAGTTTTATATATGGGCCACGGCAATTCAGCCCGGAAGTTTTAATTAATGAGTTGTGGCATACCCTTCCGAAAGTTTGGTCAAAGTCCACTGACACATGAGACACGCCTCCTCCCGTGCGATACATCCTGATAATCACTGAGTGTAGTCAGGATGTTACTGTTGCCACAGAAACACTTCTGGTCTGTAAATACGACTTGGGGCAGGACACTCTGAATGCAGGCAACCAAAATCGTTGTAATGATGTTGAAAGCGCTGTTGAGCAGTGTAAGAGGCCGGTAATGGACAACTCCCCATACAGCAGACGGCTTGGTGACCAATGTAAGAATGCTGCCGACAAAGACAGATGGCATGTGCACTGCAGGGATCATCAGTTATTGGTACATTGTAACCCATCAGGGCATCGTAATCTTATGGAAAGTACGATGAAACTATATTGGGAGACCCTCTTGGCCTGGCGATTGATTGTTCGCATCTTTTCAGAGGGTATCAGTATCTCCTCAGTCATTATTATGTCTGTGAGGGTCACCGCCATATCTCCATGAGGGCCTGAGGCAGGAAGAGGAGGACTTCATACGTCTCCAGAACACCTTGGTCTTACGCAGCGCAGAACAGCCGGTAATGATCCAAGGAGGTGTTGGCGATATCCCTTTGGGCCGCCGGCGCAGGCCATTCAGCATATCCAACATGGGAATCAACACTCTTCGACATCTGCGATTTTTACGCATATTGTGATTCATGGCTGGCACTTAACCCTGATCTTATCCTGACTATACACACACACACACACACACACACACACACACAAGTGTGCCATTGAGAAAGCATTGTTTAAGTGCGGTGATCTTCGCTAATAATCGTCGAACCACGGCGTGAAGTCCTGTAAAAAGGAGTTGGGCTGATACCTCCTGTAGCAGCATAAAATGATATTCCATGGTGCGCTGGTGCCAACACATTTTCCATCGACTAAAGTGCATCATTATATACTGCAGACCAGATTTTGCGCAACCAAGCCACCTCTGGATTGTGGAAGGGAACGTCAGATTCTGCCACTCACAGTTCCTCCACGTCTCCACTATCTTCTTCTGACAATCTACATCCTCGAGAAGTACAACACTCATCTTCAATGAGCTCCTGCTGCACCACACCCTCTGTCTTGAGAGGCAGATGATGCAGAAAAAGGTATCATGATCAGTAAAGGCGATCAGAAATATCTCAGCTTGAAGAATCTCCTCCATAATTCCCTGAGAAAAGTAGGCCTCATCAAGGTGACTCGCTGAATGTTCAGTAACGTTTCTGTATCCCTGCCTGACTCCATGAATAATCCGCCAGGTCTCATCGAGGTGAAGTTTTAGCACTAGCTGTTGCAGCTCCCATTCCTTGCTAAAATGCCAACGTTGGTTTCTATGGTGACAGGGCACAATTGAAGTCTCGCCGTACGATGGTATGATCATGTCGTTCCTCGAATAATGGACGGATCTCCTTCCCAGAAAATCTCAAACGGTCTCTCCTCTTGTCTGTACCAGAGGAAGCGTACACATTCACTATCCTGACGCCCCAGTATGATAGCTAGTCCTTGTACTCACGGGAGATAGGTCACACCATCGATCATGATGCCTACCTTCACTAGAATGACCGTATTATTGCTACTATCTATGTATGGCGCCTAGTGAACGTCATATTGATAAATAGGTGGGAAATGGTCGAAGCATGCTTCCTGCAGGAGTGCGACGTCGAGATCCACAGCCTGTAACATGTCGCGAAACATCTGCAGCTTGATCTATAAACTGATGGTATTTAGGTTGATGGTGAGAAACTGGTAGACCTGGCATGGGGGCGCGGTATCGTTGGCGCCTACTAGGAGGGGTGGAGATAGGAGACCCGAAGAAGGCCCCACTGTTGAAAACAGCTACCCTCCAACATACATAGCCATTAAACTGTCATGATGTGATGCAGCTGCAAACGGATTAGCTACAGTAGCAGATATCAATGCCTCGGCATCGTCGCCCCACACGGCGGGTCTTGTGCGTTGAACATGTAAGTAGGCTGTTTAGGTTTTTATGTTGGTAATGCCACGTAGCGCTCTGTAAGAAAATCACTGACTGTGCTGTGTGTAGTCTGTGGCTGGTTGGCATTGTTGGAATATTCGCTATTGTAGTGTTGGGCGGTTGGATGTGAACAGCGCGTAGCGTTGCGTAGTTGGAGGTGAGCCGCCAGCAGTGGTGGATGTGGGGAGAGAGATGGCAGGTTTGAGAGCGGACGATCTGGACGTGTGTCCGTCAGAAAAAGGAAATTTGTAAGACAGGATGTCATGAACTGATATATATATACATATATATATATATATATATATATATATATTATAACTTTTGAACTCTATTAAGGTAAATACATTGTTTGTTCTCTATGAAAATCTTTCATTTGCTAACTATGCCTATTAGTAGATAGTACCTTCAGTAGTTAGAATCTTTCATTTAGCTGGCACTATCGGCGCCCGCTATATTGCAGTAGTTCGAGTAACGAAGATTTTTGTGAGGTAAGTGATTCATGAAATGTATAGGTTATTGTCAGTCAGGGCCATTCTTTTGAAGGGATTATTGAAAGTCAGTTTGCGTTGCACTAAAGAAAAAAAAATTGTGTGTCAATTTAGTGATGATCAGAATAAGTAAAGAGAGAAATGTCTACGTTGAGTTTTGCTCAGCTGTTTGAAAATCTAATAACTTAAGGGGCTCCGGAACGCCCTATACTTGCAATGTTAAAATAACGCTTATAAATTACATCTTTCCTCACAAAGTATTTGAGGTAGGAAGTTGAACTTTTTACAGATTATTTATTGGAATATGGGCTACAACTTAACACAGGGATTTTACAAAAGTTTAGTTCAGTTATTAAAGATGATTTTTTTTCAATTGTAATGAAAATTCCCAACATTTTTTTGCAATTTTTTATTTATATATTCAAAAATATACAGGTTTTTGGAAAAAGGCTGTGTTAAATTATGCAGAAGGTACTGTGTAACATTTACTGAAAGTTTGAAACAAATATGTTTGGAAGATCCTTAGAAAACATGTAATTAGTATGAGAAAATAAAAGTTTTGGGAATCGAGCAACAAAGATTGGATTAACTTTTTAGTGCATTCCAGGTCCATAGGATGGATTATCTTCATCCCCTGCAAACTCCTTTTCCAGCTTCCTCTTGTTCCTCCTCCTGTTTACTCTTGCTTGTATTTCTAGACTCTTTACAGCCCTGTCTGCAGCCCGAAGGCGTTCCTTGTCTAAAGCAAGCATCGCTCGTTGTTGTGTTCGTAGATTTTGCTACCATTTTCTTCAGTTGCAGTTACTGCAACACTGTTCCAAAAGGTGGTCATGTATGAACACTTATCACATTTCAGTTGTATTTCACTAGCAAGTCCTACGTGCTTTATTATGGAGAGTTCCAGACCAACTTCACTACAATGAATACATCTTACACAGTTTGAAAAAAATCCTTTGAGAACCGACATATCAAATATTTCATTCACATCCGATTCGTCCATAAAACATTCATAGTTTTCACTCATTGAACCAAGCTTCTTCTTTGAAGTATTTTCTTTCCCACTTTGACTGCTGTGGGCAGGTGTACTTGAGAGGTTAGGTTCACTCACTTGGTTATCGTCTTTATTGTTTACAGTAATAACACATACCTTTGGCTTTCCAACATTTCTCCTTTTCTTAAAAGCCTTCAGAGGATTTCTAATAACTTTACTTTTACTCATTATTATACTTCAACAAAACAGAGACTCAAGAAACAGAATTAATTACGAATATTTTCGAGATAACGACAGAGTAAATAAACATGAAACAATCGACAATCACACCAGCGATATATATTGAACCATCACAGGTTAGCCACAACACATACTTTATCTCACATCACTAAAATGTACCTGATGAACACGGACGTTAATAATAATACCATTTGACAGCAGTTTAACAACGCCACAGTGGGTCACGCCCATGTAGAACACATTTCAAAAAAAATTTAAAAATAGTTGTAGTCTTCGGAATTGAATAACTTATATATCTATTAAAAGTCTGCAGATTCAGAAAACGCAAAAAAGTAAAAATTGAACTTTCCATGATTTTGAGCCTTTCCGGAGCCCCTTAAGAGTTTTTCCAGCACTGTCATTCTTTACATTTAAAGGAGAAGTTTCAATCATCTCGTGGAATTGATGGGGTAGCCGAAGGCTGCAGTACGTCCATGATGGGATCAGAGGCCAATACGCTGACTGTCCCTCATCCAGAAGGAGCTGTGAGAGATCTCCTGCAAGTCTGGTGCCAATTGAAGCCCACCAGGAAAACCGACGATCATATCTCCCTGGTGTTGGTGTCGTCGGGGTCTTCGTCCTTTGTAGACCTCGTCCAGCGGGTGTCAGACCTAACCAATCGGTATTTCTTCCATCACTTCGGGGCCCGTTGTTTTCGGACATGGGCATCGGTATTGGACAATGAGTGAAGGTCATTTCCATGAAGGACAAACGAGTCATTCCTCACAACCAAGTCTGCGTCGGCCAACCACTCCCCTGGGGTGGTTCCCCTTTTGCTCTGCAACACCGATGTCGCGGGGTGCTCAGGCGGGACGGACTGTCCGTCTGTAGTGCTCTGCTGTCGCATCAGGGGCTGCTCAGCGTCGATTAGAGACGACGCTTGTGTCGACAGTCAATGAGCGGACGGTACGGCTTGAAACATCCACACGTATGTCAATGGGAGCACTGTCAGACTGGGCGACATCTTTTCTCCCCTGGCAGCAGTTGTGTGATGCGACGTTGCATATATCTGGATCTTAGATATAGGCTATCTCTTGTCTGTGACCCTAAACACGTCTTCGGCTGACAGACGTAAATTATGATGAGATTGCATTCGCTTATTATCAAATAGGAAAGCAGATGTTTAGTAAGGTCTTTGCGCATCTGTCACACTTCATTCCGAACTGAGTACGTGGTAAAGCGTGACCGTATTTCTGCAGTATAGTTAATCACAGTGCCATGGGGTCTCAATGCTGCAGTCGCCATCTCTGCTGGCACCTCAAGCAGCAGGTCGAACACACGGACCACCTTCTGCAGTGATTCACGCACAGGCAGATACTTATATACTATTGCCGCAGCCTTTCTAGGCATGTAATACTATCTGCATGCGTGTCTCAAGGACACTGCATAGTACACCGTAAAATACAGACGCTGTAAGTAGTAGAGTCAGTTAACAAGTTCTGAAATACGAAATTACAATTTTGTTCGCCCTGTGGCATAAATCGAAAAAGAGACAATCGTTTCCGTTGAAATCCACGTTGTAATTATTGTGAGAAGACTGGTCATAGGCTGAGGTGTGCAAACGGAAGGACAACCGACAAAAACAGCAGACACTCAAACACAGTGCAGTGTTTAAAAATAGAAAGTGAAGTTATGATAATTAACTGAAACCCTCAGCTGCCGACATGTGTTGTTGATATACCTTGATGGGGACAGATGCAAATGTGTGCCCCGACCGGGACTCGAACCCGGGATCTCCTGTTTACATGGCAGACGCTCTACCCATCTGAGCCACTAAGGACACAGATGAATAGCGCGATTGCAGGGACTTATCCCTTGCAAGCTTCGCGTGAGACCCACATTCCTAACTGTCCACAATCTACATACGTTATGTTCCTAATAGATATTTCCACATCCACTCAGTACTCGCGCACACTAAGGTGACGATTCACGTAATTTCAGGGTAATGTGTGGCAACAACCGGAAGAACCTTTTTTGTTTAAGGTTGAATAACAAGTATAATGTTTTTGTTTTATTGATTTTTATTTATTTTTAAATAGTTTTCGGCTTACTGGTCCATCTTCAGGGACCAACTGACTACCATCTGAAAGGGACACTATTCCTTAAATAAGAAAACATTATATGTAAAGATGTTGTGCATCAAACTTGTTTCTCAATCCAGAATGAGATTTTCACTCTGCAGCAGAGTGTGCACTGATATGAAACTTCCTGGCAGATTAAAACACTGTGCCGGATCGTGACTCGAACTCGGGACCTATGCCTTTCGCGGGCAAGTGCTCTACCAACTGAACTACCCAAGCATGACCCACGCCCCGTCCTCACAGATTTACTTCTGCCAGTACCTCGTCTCCTACCTTCCAAACTTTACAGAAGCTCTCCTGCAAACCATGAACGACTAGTACTCCTGAAAGAAAGGATATTGTGGAGACATAGCTTAGCCACGGCCTAGGGGATGTTTCCAAAATGAGATTTTCACTCTGCAGCGGAGTGGGCGCTGATATAAGGCAAAGGTCCCGAATTCGAGTCTCAGTCCGGCACACAGTTTTAATCTGGCAGGATGTTTCATATTCTAGTACCTTCCGCAGCGGAAGTCGAACACGCGGCAGAACAAATGGACGTGGTCAGCCCATAGAGGGCTCTCCCTCCGCGACGGCTATTCTGCGCAGCGGCTCTCGCGCAGCGGCTCTCGCGCAGCGAGGGCGCCACCGCTAAGCCACGTGCAGACAGCGGCCAATAGCCACTCCCTCCATTTTCGTATATAGATACCCGCTCTGCGCTAGTCCAGCCATCTCCGGCGGTACTCCGCAAGGATACCGCCCTTAGATTGTGCCATTCCAGCACTAATCGAAGTGCTAGGTGTTTCAGGAGCCAGCCAGCCAGCCAGCCAGCCAGCCGAGCAGCAGCAACAGCGGTCCCAGCCAGCCAGCCAGCCAGCCAGCCCACCCTCCAGCAGCAGCAGCAGCAGCAGCAACGGCCCCGGCCCCGGCCCCGGCCCCGGCCCCAGCCTCAGCCCCAGCCCCAGCCCCGGCCCCGGCCCCGGCCCCGGCCCCGTCCGTGGCAGCAGCAGCAGCAGCTGCGGCATTCCTGCCACCCGTCGTCGAGTCAGCGCCAGCGCCAGCAGCGTGGGACTCTAGTCTTCGTCCATCTTCGTCATCCTCCGTCTTCTTCTTCATCCGTCTTCGTCTTCATCTGTCCCCAGTTTTTGTCCTATCTTTTTCGTTCTGTGCGTTTTTGTTTCTCCCTGTCGTCATGTCAGCCCCCACCACCGCCGCCACCACCACCACCACCACCACCACCACCACCACTACCACCACAGCCATAGTTTATACTTCCCCCTCCGCCGCCACCACCAAAATAACATGGTGTGCCCAGTCACACCCCCCTCTTTCCATCCCGCCTCTTCTCACTCTCCCTTCGCCCTCGCTCTTTGTCGCTCCCTCTCCAGCTTCTTCCTCCCGCTCTTCTCCCTCTGATCCTTTCCCCCCACTCCACCAGCCTGTCACTGCAGCTCCACCTAGGGTGGTGGCCCGTCGGGCCACTGCCCATGCCCAACTCTCGCCGTCGCCGTCGTCGTCGCATTCACCGTCACCATCTCCGGCGCCGGCTGCTGCGTCCACGCCAGGACCTGTCCTTTCCCACTACCTCCCTATAACTCCCGTCCCTCATTTCACCACCCGCCCTTCTGCCGCCGTTAAACGCCCTAGTGGCACCACCACCACCTCCTCTGCTCCCAAAAAGGCCCCGCCCCGTCCTCCTTCCCCCCACCCTCAGGGTGCCATGGATGTCTCTCCACCTGGCTCTGCTCCCTCCGCCTCCTCCTCCTCCTCCTCCTCCTCCTCCTCCTCCTCCTCTTCCCCCCCTCTTTATACAAATACCTCCTCTCCCGTCCCAATCCTTCCCTTCTCGAGGCCCAGAATCTCTCCCTCCTCCTCCACCAACACTTCCCTGGTGCCCCCATCTCTCTCTCCTCACTCCCAGACAGGATTCCGTTCTCATCTCCTCCCCCAGCCCAACCCTCCATACTGACATCCTCTCCCACCTCCCCATCACCCATTTTGGCCCCAACGCCTCCCTCACCCCTGCTCCTTCTCCATCTCCTACCCGCCAATCCCAACCCCTGCATTGCCTGCCGACCATCACTGCCGTGATCACGCGGCTCAGTCCGTCGATCAGGGAGGAGGAGGTGTTGGCGGAGCTCAAGGCACATCCCACGCTGGAGGTGTGGGCGGTCTGCCACATTTTCAACTCGGCCGGCCCCACTCACCTTATGCGGGTTTTCTCCGAGGACGCCCCCTCCATTGACCGTCTCCTGAAGGAGGGTGCCCTCCTCTTCAACCACAGCTACAAGTTTGACCCCTTCCATTCCCCTCCTCAATCCCTATGCTGCCAGAGGTGTCTGCACTATAACGCACACCAAAAGCTGAGTGCCACGAGGCCCCCACATGCCCGCATTGTAGGCAAGTGCACTTCCTCTGGCAGTGCCCTAACCTTCAATCCCCTCCCTCCTGCAATACCTGCAATCTCCCCCATCCCACCTACTCCCATAAGTGTAAAGCCCGACCCCCTCCGACCACCCCTGAACTCACCGTCCCTGTCCGTCCTCTGGACGTCCCCACCCCTCCCGGCAATTCCCTTTGCGCGCCCCCTACCGCTGAGGAAATCATCAGATTTCTCACCATCGTCCTTCAGAATGTTCATCGTTTTCAGCGCCCCCACACCCTCCAACAGATATCCCTCGCCGCCCGTTCAATTTTCCAACACAAAATGTATGCCACCTAGTCCAACAACCAGGCCCATTTCACCTTCTCCCGTCTTGACACCCTCATGTAAATCCCTGTCATGGCGCAACAGCACCGTATCCTTGTCAACAATATCCGCTCCCTTCCCGCCAACAAGAACCTCTTCCTGCACATCCTTGCCACCCACCGCATGGATGCCTTCCTCCTCAATGAAACCTTCCTCCAACCTCACCACACCGTCCACACTTTGCCCTATCTCCTCCACCGCTCTGATGATCCCCTTCCAATTGCGCGTGGCGGAGTTGCCATTGGTCACCATCGCCAGATCCCCGTTCATCTCCAACCTCTCCTTCCTGACCCCACCGAACACCTGATCCTTAGTGTCTTCTTCCCCGGCCTTACCGTTACCTGTGCCACCATCTATGTCCGCCCTAACGCCCCTCTTCCCTTCGACTTCCTCTCCCACATTGACCGTACCTTCTACTCCAATGTGATCGCCGCCAACCTCAACATCCATAATCGTTCCGCTGCCCAGTTACGGCGGTGGCATCGGTTCCTCTCCTCCCTTCAAAGCGACCTCATCCCCATCCTCCAGCACACCTGTCCCGAATCCAACTCCACTCCCGATGTTTTCATCTCCTCCCCCAACCTCCTTGGCCTCATAATGGTGGATGTCCTGGGGCCTATTGGTAGCGACCATCTCCCTTTCCTCCTCACCATATCAGACGGTCGTCGCCCCTGCCTCGACCCTCGTAATGACCCTCCCCCTAAGTATGTCCATGACTATTCCTGTGCCAACTGGAATGCCTACCGGGATACCCTCTCCACCCAGATCGATAGCCACCCCTTCACCTACCACCACCCTGACGATGCCACCCATGCCGCCTCCTTTCTCCAGCAGACCTTGTCTGAGGCCGTGGAGGCCCACGTCCCTACTGTCGCCATCCACCCCCACCGTCCTACCTTACCCCCACAGGCCGTCCTCCTCCTCCGTGAATCCCGCCGTCTCTACCGTGCCTTCCTCTGCAGGCGTGACCCAGGCACACTACAACGCCACCGACAACTCCAGCGACACATCCATAAATTGCTTGCGGCTAAGAAACGCTGGGACTGGCGACAGACATTCACATGCTACCCTACCTATCAACTCGTCCAAGTTCAGGTCAGCCTTCCGTCGCCTTACCAGAACCAAACCCTCCCCCTACTATCCTCTTCTCCATGATGATCACCCCTTCCCTGACACCCTAAGTAAGGCCAATCACTTTGCCTCCTACCTCTCCGATGTATTTTCCATCCCCGATGATCCCCAGTTCGATTACTCCCTCCTCCCGGATGTCCGCGATCGAACTGACACCTCTGTCCCTCCCCTCGCTCCTGGTTTCCAGTACTTGGACAACATTGCACACACGGAACTCAATGCCCCTATCACTACACAGTATCTCATTGCTACACTCCACACAAAACGCAACACCACTCCTGGTCACGATCGTGTCACCTACCGTCACCTTCATGAAGCTCCTGTCTCTTTCCTCTCCACACTGGCCAGGCTCTACAATGTAGTCCTGTCCACCGGTTACTACCCCAACCTGTGGAAAACCTCCCATATCCTGATGTTTCTTAAACCTGGCAAACTGCCGTCTGGCGTCTCCTCCTACCGTCCCATCAGCCTTACCTCGGTCTTCAGCAAGGTCCTGGAATCTATCCTCACCCGACACATCCACCAGCATCTCCGCCAGCACCGCCTCCTTCCTGTTACCCAGTGTGGCTTTCGGCCGTCCTTCTCTTCCGACGACCTTCTCCTTCACCTCACTCATCTCCTTTCCGACCAGCTTAATTCCCGTCACTCCACAGTCTTCCTCTCCCTGGACCTCGAACGAGCTTATGACCGCGTATGGCATTCTGGTCTCCTCTTCAAGCTCCAAACCTTCGCCCTTCCCATTAACTACGTCCATCTGATCAGCTCCTTCTCTCCCACCGTCCTTCCTATGTCACCATCCATAACACGGATTCCTACACCTTTTTCCCCTCTGCCGGTGTGCCCCAAGGCTCCGTCCTCTCCCCCCTTCTGTACCTTTTGTACACGGCGGACATGCCGCTGCCGTCACCCCCCGTCCACCTTCTCCAGTTTGCCGATGACACTGCCTTCCTTGCCCTTGCTCCCACCCTGCAGCGCTCCCAACACCTACTCCAATCCCATCTTGACCGTTTCACCACTTGGTGCAACCAGTGGTTGCTCAAGGTCAATCCCTCCAAAACCCAATTGATCATTGTAGGCAAAACCACCCCTTCCTTCCGCCTCCTTGATTTCTATCTCACCATCTATGGCCGTCCTATCGCCCTCACTCCCACCCTTAAGTACCTTGGCGTCACCCTCGACCGTCACCTCACTGGACTCCCCATCTCCGGACAATCCAAGCCAAGGCACACTCCTGACTCCGTCTCCTCAAGCTCCTTTCCGGCCGTACGTGGGGTCTGGAGCCCTCCACCATCCTCCACACCTATCAATCCCTCATCTGCCTTATCCTTTGTTACGCCCATCTGGCCTGGATCTCCGCCCCCCCTACCTTTTATAAATCCCTCCAAATCCTTGAACACCATGCTCTCCGCCTCGCCTATCACATCCATTTCCCCTCCCCCACGTGGATCCTGTATGATCTCATCCCCTTCCCCCACCTCCTCCTTTTCCTTGAAGGGATACAGATCTTGTACACCTCCCGCAAACTCGATCCTCCTCATCCACTTGTCTCACCAATCCTCTCCCACCCCCGCCCACTGCCGCGCCTGTATTCCCCCGTACCACATGGTCTCCATCTCTCCACCCTCCTTACCCTCTCCCAAGGAGGCTTCTGCCAGCTCCCCCTCCCTGATGATGTCCTCCTCCCCTCCATCTACCCCTCCTATCAACTTTGATCCTCCCCCCCACTTCCCGTGACCTTTCCTTTAGGCACCCTCCCTCCCTTCTCTTTCCCTTTTACCCCGTCCCCTCCCTCAACCCCTCTTCCCCCGGGCTTCCCCTCCCCCTTTCTCCTTCCCCTTATCTCCCATGCCCCTGGCATCTCTGCTCTCCCCTCTCCCGCTTCCACCCCCCCTCCTCCTCTCTTGGCAGGTCCCCGGACTCGCACACGCTACGTGGACTTTCGCGCGCCAGAGATCATCGCCATCAGTGTCTCGTGTGTGCCGTCGTGTTTAGTGTTTAGTGTCCACCGTCGCACTCCATTGTTCACCTGTGCCATCGCCATCCTCACTGTTTGTGCCTCGTATCAACAGTTTGCAGTGTGGATTATCGTCGAGTGTGAACGGCTCCGTGTTTGTCCTTATGTGTCTACTGTTTTTATTGCCCACCGTTCTGTAACTTATGTGCATTCTTACTATTTTTCTCATTTTGTATTCTCTGGCTGAAGAGCAATGTTGAGTGCTGCTGACAGCCTGCCTGTTGTACAGGTTTTAAACTAACAATAAAGTTAAAAAAAAAGTAAGCTAGTCTAGGCAGTCTGGTACTCGCTCTGGATTTCGTTTCTATCTCGGCGGTACTGCGTTCTGGTCGTTGCTCGTCGTTGACATTTGCCTGGCTCTGGTTCCGAGTGGATTTACGATGGTGTTTGGTGTTGTGGTTTCCACAAGCCTCCGTTGTTTATCTCTTCCTCGTTGTGTCGCTCATAGTCGGTCGTGGTCGGTTGTTGTCAGTTGTCGTTGGTCTGTCGTCCGACTCGTCCGGTGTTTACCCGGTGGTGCGTGCTCCACAGCCGGCGGCTTCCCCGCCTGGCGGCTCCGATCCGCAGCCAAAGGCGTTCCCGCTGTTGGTTGGGGTTACTACACGTATCAGCGCACACTCCGCTGCAGAGTGAAAATCTCATTCTGGAGACATCCCCTAGGCTGTGGCTAAGCCATGTCTCCACAATATCCTTTCTTTCAGGAGTGCTAGTCGTGCATGGTTTGCAGGAGAGCTTCTGTAAAGTTTGGAAGGTAGGAGACGAGGTACTGGCAGATGGAAAGCAGTGAGGACGAGGCGTGAGTCATGCTTGGGTAGTTCAGTTGGTAGAGCACTTACCCGCGAAAGGCAAAGGTTCCGAGTTCGAGTCTCGGTCTGGCACACAGTTTTAATTTGTTTCTCAATGTTGAAATTACACTTTACACAATGGACAATATTAAGCACAATAAATAATTAAAGTAATCAGTATTAGAGGTTAAATGGTTATAATGCTAAGGTTTGTGAAGTCTTGACACTGGCTGAGAAACTGTTAAACTCAGCACTCTTCATTATGTTGTGCAATAAACATATTTTTTAACATTATAAATTGAACGTTAGGCTGGTCAGTATACAGAATAATTAAAATATACAATCGTACAGTGTTTCAGGTTATGTAGTTATGATGCCATAGTTTGTGAGGTCCTGACATTGGTTGAGAACTGTCAACCGAGCACTGTTAACTTATGTTGTTCAACAAACGTGTTTTACATTGAAATTACATTTTATGCAGTGGGAAATTTTGAACACAATTCATGTTTAAAGTACATAAAATTACAGTATGATCAGATTAATACCTTCAAGACCCGCCTCACACTGGATCCAGTTTAGTAGTGTCTGCTTCCTTCCGTTAAACACACAGTTAGCTGTGTAACAGTGAAGGTATAGCTTTTCTATTAGAGGCAATATTTTAAAAGACCTTTGAAATGACTGTGAGCTGTTGTGACCAGACAAAACCACGTTCGTCTGACCATAACTGCGAGTTCTTTGATTGCTGTGGCAGAAGATTCATCAAACTAGAACACATGAAATATTATTTCACGTCACTACATAAATACATGAAAGATTTACTTAACTTTGACACAGTTCATTGCCACAGGATTGACTGACAGTTTACAGCTGTCCTTAATAATGAAAACATCACGATTTTCTCAATAACGCTTGAGAAGTACGCTCTACTGCTTACACATTTTGTTGTCCTCATGGAGTAGTACGAGTGTACGAAACTCGCAGTAAATCCGTGTTTCAAACGTCGTGGCCTCCCCTTGTAAATAACAAACTGTCCTCTTGAGGTACAATGTTTGACACATACAACAGCACAAGTTCGTTTGAGACTTTAACAACTGGTTGGTTCTATAGTATGATTTTATAATGTTCACTGCTGTAGCTAAGGTCTCGAAGTGGATGGAGCTCTTGCTAGCTCAGCACTGTGAGGACACTGCTATGCTGAGAGGAAGCTGTAGTCTTGAGGAGTGCCTCCCACACGTCGTTGCGGTTTGCAGCGTTCCCTCGCTAACGTTTGTGGTATCGATTAGCGTTGCTAAATTTCGTGTGGCGCCGTGATCTCTGGACGATACCACATGTGCGTCGTACGGTATAAATGTTACTACAATGAAGACTTTGTTTCCAAGAGGACCAGACCCCCATCTGATGACCAAATGCGGTGTCGCCATAGTTAAGGTACTGGACTCTTATTCATGGCGAGGGAGAGGACGAAATGCTGGTTTTATTGTCCAGATTTAAACCTTCAGGAGTTCGCCCAATGCAATTCAGGCGAATACTGACACGATTACTATGCAAAAGTCGAGTCCGATTTCCTACCAAGATTTCGAACCCCTCATGTTCGACAGGATATTAAACACTAAACTTTCTAGCTGTCTTGCTACCCATTTGACAGTTATGACTGCGTTCAGTTGTAATTTAACGAACATACGGATGAACTTCGACACTTTCCTGTATCTTTGCCCGTTGGCCAAACGAATTAACCAACATGTAAATTCTTGGAAAGTTTTGTCAGTTTCAGATCACAAAAAATGCACGTTTGCTCCCCACATTACTGATGAAAGTAACTATTGCACTGTAAACGAAAAAGAAGACTGTCTGATAACAATTTATAGTCTACTTTCTATAAGTCAAGCAAAAGTTGTGCAGGATCACGTTGATATTTAAAAATGAAATTCTGTACCCTGCATACCGCCTACATCAAGTAATTTTAATTTTTTTAGTTATTTACATGTTCCATAGATCATTTAAACGATTTTTTTATCGACATGATGTGTATAACGAGTCAGTTTACAGGATATGCACACATGATGATCAGTTTTAACATTAATGAAGAAATTATTTTTTATTCATACACATGCAACTTCACTTAACACTACCTTTTTGTGGGTTACTAGATTTTAAAATAAAATTCGTCTGTGAAATAAAAGAGGTTGTCCAGAAGAAATGATTTTGGGCTGTATTTACAACTTGCTTTGCTAGCTGTAACATATTTTAGGTTGCTGTGAAAAATCATCAAAAACCTTTGTTGATGCATATTGAAATTTGAAATCCTTTCTGGGACGCTGAGAGGTATAGTAGTAATTAATATATGTCATTTTTCCTCTAGTTTCGTAGGTATGAATATCACTTTTCTTCTCAAATTGTAATGGATAATTTATGACGAATTTTCTTACCAAACATATATATTCTTAAGGTTCAACTGAAACGCCCAAGTTGTCGAAGAGGTCCCTACGCGATTACTGCAGGTGAACACCGCATGTTATTCTTACTGCTCGCGCTCGTGCAATAAATGCTTTCTTTCTAAGTGATGAGTTGGATTGTATTGGATTGTTTGGGGGAGGAGACCAGACAGCGAGGTCATCGGTCTCATCGGATTAGGGAAGGACGGGGAAGGAAGCCGGCAGTGCCCTTTCAAAGGAACCATCCCGGCATTTGTCTGGAGCGATTTAGCGAAATCACGGAAAACCTAAATCAGGATGGCCGGACGCGGGATTGAACCGTCGTACTCCCGTATGGTGAGGAGTTACCACAGAAAATTATTCCATGATGCACTGTTGAGTGGAAATGTGCAAAATATGTAACGAGGCTGATTTGTTTCTTTCTAAGACTAGCAAATATACAAAAAACATAAGTAGCTGAATTTAACAATCTGAAGAGCTCTGTATGATGTTGGCAGTCGATCCGTCGTAGTTTTCACCTTAAATAATTTCTCAAACAACGAAAATTTAAATTACAGTGGCGTCCCGAATAATACTGCGGTACCTTAACCGACGAGCCAGTTTACATATTCATAATGGTCCAGTTCATTATTGTCATCACCATAAGTTCTCGCCTGTTATACTAACAGAAAACATTACTACTTAAGCATGGAAGCTGACAGACTTTATTAAAACTGATGCAGAAAGAAATATAATGGACGATCAAAAAGTTTCCTTGTGCGGGTCTTAGTGGAGCGTACATGTGACGTAGCGCGACTTCGATGGTCATATATAAGCACCGACATGTAGGCAAGGGGTTAATGTGGCCTTTGAACGCGAGCTTTGTGATCGCCCCTTTATTTGTGGAACTGCCTGCGAGTTCAACGACCTTTCCTTCAGGGCGGTACGTTAGTTATCAGCGCCGTCTGCGGGACGAGCAGGGGGTTAACGACCCAGGTTGTTGCCGGTGGTGGTGTGATTAGCGTGGACGGCACGGTTGTGGGCGTGGGAAGGCCGCGTGCATATAGCGCGGTTTATTTCTGCGCGGGCCGGCGGAGCGGCAGCAGCTGCGGGCATTGATTACACGCCAGAGCCGTATGGATCGCGCCGGCGCCCAGCCCACAGCGCGCAGCCGTCCACGCGCCGACCTCAAACCCGCGGCGCCGACGTTGACTGCAACATCGTCGCACCAAAACTGTGCAGACCACTACCTCAAGAGACACTGAGCCACAGCATTCGTCTGAGTTCCGCACTGCAGTGTAGTGAACAAAATAAGAGTTCACAAAGTATCGGACCACATTCGTAACGTGAATCAGGAATTTTTAGGATTTCCTAAGTGACAAAACTGAATACGTAATTCTTAACTCGAGAAATTCGACTGGTATCAAGGCAATTAGGCTAGTACCCCGAGGGATTGTTACGGGGTCATTACTGTTTACAACTTTTAAGGGACGATCAAAACGTTTCCATATGAGGGCGTTGCTGTAGCATTATATACAACGTAGCGTGACTCCGATGATGGTATCAAACCACCGACATGCAGGCAAAGGAATAGTATGGCATTAGTGTCTATCCGACGTGCATATGGCGACGTTATTACTAACTGTGTTCAAACAGGACCAGTGTGCTGTTATTCCTTTCTTGGCTGCCGAAGGACAAACAACGGTAGACACCGATCGCTGATTAAAGAATGTGTACGGGCAGCACGTATGTCGAAAACTACCGTCGCAGGAAACTACGACAAAAGGTGTGCTTCTTCGTGATAACTCACATCCCCACATAGCAAAATCCGAATTGCAGAAGTTACGCTAGCTGAAGTGGGAAACACTCAAGAACCCGCCCTATAATCCTGATCTCTTCCCATGCGATTATCACGCTTTCTGTCCCATAAATAAGGTCTGGAACGGTTGACGATTCCGGTCGGATGACAATGTACTGCAGGCAGTTGCAGACTTCTTCAAACCGCGGGACACAGTGTTTTACACAAAGGGTTCCTTCAAGTTGGTGTGTCGATAGGACGATTGCCTCAGTGCTCACGGCGGTTTTGACTAATTATCATGCCGATTCTGGACTGTACGGCCTTCGAACGGAAATTTTTGATCGTCCATTATACATAAACCGAGATGACAAAAGCCATGGGATAGCTCCTAATATCATGTCGGACCTCCTTTTGCCCAGCGTAATGCAGCATCTCGACGTGGCATGGACTGAACAAGTCGTTGGAAGCCCAGTGCAGGAATAGTGAGCCATGCTGCCTCTATAGTCGTTCGTAATTGCGAAGGGGCTGCCGGCACAGAATTTTGAGCACGAGCTCACCTCTCGATTATGTACCGTATATGTTCGATGGGATTCGTGTCGGGCGATCTGAGTCGCCAAATCATTAGCTCGAAATGTTCTTCAAACTAGTAGCGAACACCTGTAGACCGGTGACATTGCGCATTCTCATCCGTAAAAATTTCATCGTTGTTTGTGAACATGACGCCCATGAATGGCTGCAAATGGTCTCTAAGTAGCCGAACATCCAGAAGAACTTGTCCACTCATGTAAACACAGCCCACACCAGTTTGGAATCACCACCAGATTGCGCAGTACCTTGTTGACAACTTGGGTCCATGGCTTCGTGGGTTCTGCGCCACACTCGAGCCTTACCATCAGCTCTTACTAACTGAAACCTGGACTCGTCTCAGCAGGCGACGGTTTTACAATCGCCTAGGGTCCAACTGATATGTTCACGAGCCCAGGAGAGGCGCTGCAGGCGATGTCGTCCTGTTAGCAAAGGCACTCGGGTCGGTCGTCTGCTGTCATAGCCCACTAACGCCAAATTTCGCCGCATTGTCCCAACGGATGTATTCATCTACGTTCCACATTGATTTCTGGGGTTATTTCACGCAGTGCTGCTTGTCTGTTAGCAGTGACAACTCTACACCAATGCCGCCGGTGTTGGTCGCTAAGTGCAGGTCGTCCATTGCGTTGTCCGTGGCGAGAGGTAATGCTAGAAATGTGGAATTCTCGCCACACTCTTGACACTGTGTATAGCGCAATATTGAATTCTCTGAAGGTTTCCGAAATGAAATGTCCCATGCGTCTAGCTCCAGCTACGATTCCGCGCTCAAAATCTGTTAATTTCCGTCGTGTGGTCATAATCACGTCAGAAACCTCTTCATACGAGTCACTTGAGTACAAATGTCAGCTCTGCCAATGCACTGCGCCATTATACTTTGTGTACACGATACCACCGCCATCTGTATGTGTGTATATCGTTAGCCCATGGCTCCTGTCACCTCAGTATAAATTCTCTAGTGGGTAATGTCGGAAACTCCATTAAGCTTTATGCACACGATACTGCTGTCTATAGATTTGCAACGCCACAAGATTGTGGCAAAATGCGGAAAGATATGCAGAGGATGAATGAATGGTGCAGGAATTGGCAGTTGACCCTGAAAGAAAATAAATAAACGTATTTTGCACGAATAAAAGAAGATTTCCATTAGTGTTTATGTAATTCGTGAAAAATCCCCGAAAACAGTACCAACCATAAAACACGTAGCGAGCGGAGCGACACACAAGCATAATACTTGGTCCGCATATTCTTGAGTATTGTTCATCAGTCTGGGGCCCTCACAAACCTGGATTAACAGAAGAGATAGATAAGATAGTAAGAAGAGCGACATGTTTCGCCACGAAACCGTTTAGTAAGTGCGAAAGTATTACGGAGATCCTCAACGAATCCTAGTGGCAGACGCGACAGTGACAGGCGTACTTTCGAAGAAGAGTTGGGCAACATATAGTTTCCCTCCACGTATGTCTTGCGAAATGAGCGTAAAGAACCAAAATGAGAGAGATTAGAGCTCGTTCAGGGCTTTATCAACAGTCCTTCTTCCCACGGATCATTCGCGAAAAGAATAGAAGCGAGAAAATGTTTGTGGTATTAGAGGTACTCTCCGTCAAACAACGAAAGTTGGCTTGCGGAGACCAGGGAGAAGAAATAAAAACTTTGAACTTGATTATGACATTGTTATTCTGTCAGAGTCGGTAAAGACTTTGGCAGGTCAGTTGAACAGAATGGCTAGTGTCTTGAAAAGATGCTATAAAATAGATACCAACAAAAGTAAAACAAGGTTGTTGGGATTATGGCGAATAAAATCAGGTGATGCTGAGAGAATTGGATTAGGAAACGGAATACTAAATATAGCAGATACAAATAAAAGAAAAAAGTAGTGTGTCTCAACAGCCCAAGTATATCAGTTCGATGTACTGCAACGACTATCAGTCCATAACGAGGCCCAGTAATCCTAATGGGGAAAGGAGACTTACAGTTTAATGTGGAATCTGAAGCACATGACGTTCCTGGCGAATACAAAGAACGATATCAATCAATACTAGTAGTGGGGCTGTGGCCGTATGGGGACAGTGGGCCCATCATTCTCCTCATGTGTCAAGCTGGCCCTTTGGCCTAGCCTTCTTATAAAGATAAACCACTGACTTGTGCTACTATATTATGTTTACAAAAGTCTAATTTATAACCATAATGTAAACAAACCAGTCACTTCTACTCTAAAGTTATGTTTTATGTACATCTAATTTATGAGCAGATGCTAATGTATGACTAGATGTTTTAGCCGTATCCTAATGGCCATAATGTATGACATAGAAAGTGGATACCTTCCCCCCTCCTCTTCCTCACTCATCTGAGCCAGTTTGGTAATAGGGGAATTATCCTGTTGGCTGAGTTACTATAATTTATGGCTTAAAATGACGTCACCACTGCCAAGACCTTTGACGTTACTGTGAATGTGTGAAACACAAATGATATAACATTTATGTACCAGAAAACACACCAGCACAGTGTTAATTTACAACTGTAACTTTTACAAAATGTAAGGAACTGGTTTTCGCACCATTAGTGTGGTAAAATACATTGAATTGCTCTTACTGGCGAGTTATAACCTAGTTGCAAGGGGAAGCACAAAGTAACTTGTGAGCCAGCTGATGGGTGTTGCACAGAGTAGCGAACTCTAGTGGGCTGGCAACTGGACTCCCACATCCAATCCATGAACCAGGGAAAACACAACTGAGATTCTTCCAGACGTTAATGGCGAAGTGGGCTGGAGCACCATCATGAAGCAGCCACATAACCCTTCGAATCATAAATGGCAGTTCTTCCAGCAGGGGAGGCGAAGTCAACCGCAAGAAATGCCGATAGTTCCGACCTGTTAGACGACTTGGAGGGAAGACTGGTCCCAAAATATGGTGGCCAATTACCCCGGACCACACATTCCGGCTGCATCAATACCGATCACTATACCATGAGGGTTCTGCATACTATCCCACACATGACTGTTATGAATGTTGAAGAAATCACTCTGTGTGAAGATGGCCTCTTCTGTGAATAGGATGGATGACTCAGATCCTGAAATCATGATTGCCTGGTGAAGAAACCAGTGACAAAACTGCTTACAATGTGGAAAGTCTTTCGCTAGTAAGCCCTGCACACCGGTAAGTGATAATGGGAGTAACAATTGTCATGAAGAATGTTCCATGTGGCCGTCTGGCTTACTCTGTGCTGGTGGGCCAACTGCCTGATACTGACACGACAGTCGCCTTTCGCAGTGTTGATGACATTTTCCTCTAACAAGGGGAGGCCGCCAATTGTGAAATTCAGATTCGATTCATACTGCGCATAATAAAAGCTCATGGCCAGAGGTGTAATGTGGCAAAGCACCAAGATGCACTTCTCAGCCGTTGTCGAGAAAATCGACAGTTAAAAGAAACCGTTGCGGTGAAATACTCGCGACGATTAATGATTTTCTACAGCGTCGTGGCCCAGCGGTAAGCGCTCGGGTTCGTAATCCGAAGGTCGCTGGATCGAACCTCGCGCCATGCAATTTTTTTTATTGTTAGTTTTTTGTAATTCAAATATATATATATATATATATATATATATATATATATATATATATATATATATATATATATATAAAGTATTAATGAACTGCTTATGCATGTTGGTGGAGGCGGATCGGTCTCCAATTGTACCGCCTCCATTTTTCCGTCTTTTTTAACAGGGTGTACCAATGCTCTCCCGTCCGCACTGATTTTCGACAATGTTATGAGTTGCGCTAGGGACCGCATCTACCTTCTTTCGAAGTTAGCAGGCAACTACGCTGTTATGCGGCGGCTCGTTTCGGCCCATACAACGTCTGTCATTCAAGTGTAACGAGCGAGTAACGGAGTTGATATTTCATACCTGCCACAGCAAATTTGTGTTCGTGGGGTCTCTATTCTAATTCGAACGTTTGACTTACGCTATACGTATTCGTTTCGGAATATCGTTTCTACGTCTTCCGTTAACTATACGGGGTTAACATTATGAAGACAATTAATGACATTTGTGAAATACAACTTTGTTTGTGGAAAACATAATGATGTTCGAAGTCGCCAGTTTTTCCACGACAAACGACTTTCAACAACTTATTATATGCATAATTGTTGCAACTGATTGCCGGGACGCTATATAGAATTATTAATCGTAGAGAGTATTTCACCGCAACGGTTTCTTTTAACTGTCGATTTTCTCGACAACGGCTGAGAAGTGCATCTTGGTGCTTTGCCACATTGCACCTCTGGCCATGAGCTTTTATTATGCGCAGTATGAATCGAATCTGAATTTCACAATTGGCGGCCTCCCCTTGTAAGTCTGGTGTCTGAACATTTCGGGTACATCCTTCATGATTCCCTGCTTCCTGAACGACCCTGTCTCAGACAAATGGCAAAACACTGTTGCAAACAGTGAATGCTGTTGTTGTTGTCGGTGAGGATAGGTATCCTGTTACAACCTTGCTGCCCACTGCCCATAGCCATTTGCCTTTCCAGAAGTAAACACCATATCGGCAAGTTCTCGATTCGAATACGCAACCATTGTGTACAACGCTGTATCACATTCACCACAAGGTGAGTCAGCAAGAGATGTGAATTGGGTAGAATATTACCAATTACTATGGCAGTAGAGGCTGTGACTGCATGGTACAGTGTGTATTAGACCGCAGTCACTGTAACAAAGTATGATTGAATAAATGGAAACCATGCATTTCCCGACATAAGTTCATTAGATCTTCTTTGTTCCATATCCTCTCAACTATCAACCCCTAGAGCTTGTACATGGTGGAAAAAATCACCCTGAATATGTAGCCTGCACTCAGCAGAGGCACTGCTGCAGCGGGGTGTGGGGAGGTGGGACACACATCCCATTTCATCACAACCACTGTAGCTGCTGGCTCATATGCCCCAATGTGCATCATAGTCTACCAAGAACAGAACTGTTACATTTCATTACACAGGATCCTTTTACCTTAAACAACATAGCTCAGTCTTTGCATATAGTCTCCCAGTGCAACCGGAATAATACAAAGTCGGCACATCTCAGTTCTGCTATGTCTGTCACAAGTTCTATGTATCTGGATAAATAGGCGATATAATGCACGCATTCAATATACATTCTAAGACAGAAAAAAGATGCACCATGAAGTAGTTATCCGAATGGGACAGAAATCGGTATATGTGATTCAAATTTCCAGAAAAGCAAATAATTACCGTTTCAAAAGAATTGATGATTTACTGAAGAGAAACTCCGTCCGAACAGGCCACAGAAGGCCCAATAGCACCGACCGACTGCCATTTCACCCTCAGCCGATATGCATCACTGAATGCGGACATGTAGGGGGTATGGTAAGCACACGAGTCTCCATCCATTGTCAGTTTTCGTGACCAGAGTCGCTACTTGTCAGTCAGGTAGTTCCTCAATTGGCCTCACAAGCGCGGAGTGCACCTCTCTTGCCAACAGCGCTCAGCAGACCCCAACTCTCACCCTTCCAAGAGCTAGCCAAGCCTGACAGCAGTTAACCTCGGTGATCTGACAGGAACTGGTTTTACCACTGTGACAACGCTGCTGAGTTTTCAAGAGAAAGAGTTTCCCAAATTGAGCAAGTCAGTAACATGTTGATCCACCTCTGCCTCTTATGCAAGCATTTATTCATCTAGGCATTGACTGCTAGAGTTGTTGGGTGTCCTCTCGAGGGATTTCGAGCCAAATTCCGTGCAACTACCACGTTAGATCGTCGTTGGCATCCCTCCCACTGTATGGGGCGTCTCTCTCATTCACTGGAGTATAACTGTGTTCAGTAATGAATCCCGCTTTGAACTGAACCTCGATGACCATCAGAGATGTGTCTGAAAACACCCCAGACAGCGGTGGGTACCAACCTGAATGTGCCCACAATACGGGATGACAACCAGGGGTGATACTCTGAGGTGCCCTTCGTTGTTATCCGCGGCACCTGTGGTACATTGCAAGACTTTCTGTATATGGTCTGTTCACATACAAAGTCACGCTTGCCGTTGGGAGGGAGGCATAACGGCACGCGCCAGCGCCTGTAGCTGTGACACTCTGTAGTGTCGTTGGATGACGTTTCTGGACACGAGTTGCTCTCCTCATTTTGTTCCTCAAGACACCTTCTAGGTCACCTCGTAGTTTGTTGGTGTAATTTGGAAAGACCCTGTATAACATTCACAGCAGTATATCCAACTTTAAAACACGAAAAGAATGTTTATTATCTTTGCTGTCAGGTGTTAAACTAGCACACACTGTGCTCTACAGCCAGATTGTCACTATCACTCACATACATGATGTGGAAAAAATAAACAAGACTACGGTACTCGACACTAAATGTGATAAATACAGAGGGATGGTATTAGTTGTTAATTTATGTGATGGTGCAAAGTTCGTCATCAATTAAGTCGCCACTACAGGAGAATGGTGAATGCAGCATATCGGTGCTTTCATGAAATATACTAATCCTAGTGGCCCTACTCATTCTGCAACAAATTCTTCCCGTACGCATCACAATACTGCAACTGGAAGATTATGGATTTGACGAGAAGGAAGAGGAGAGTCTTTATGCTTATTCATGATTAAGTCACTTAAATCTAAAAATTTGTGTAACATGCTCCCTGAAATGTATGAAAAGAGTGTCACAATTTGAATGCAATTAACTGTTAATTGTGTTCTAAGCAGCTGGTGCCCTTTTGTGTAGTATTTCACACAGATTTGGCAAGTTACCTTAATTATTTGAGAGTAATGTATTTATTTCTAAGTATGATGACCGTGATAAGCATTTCCAGTCGGGTGGAGAATGTCAGATAGGTGGACATCCTACTATTAAACTGCACTGTGAGGGCTGTAAAAGGGAACAAAGAAAATATTTTTTTTCTAAATGAGTTGTATGTGTTTTTTTATTTCATATGAAAATGCCAAATACTTATAGCCTAACGTGATAGTCAGTTTCTTCTTATCCTGTCTGGGGCTGGTGGCTGATCTCTGCTGCTGGTGACTCTTGATGATGATGATCGACTAATGTACAGATCATGAACGCCAGGTCCATCTCACAATGGCTACCGTATCCATATTTGTGGCGGAGGTAAACCACAGCTATTTTGGAGTGGTGGGGAAAACGTCTTAGGCTGCCATGACGTCAGGATTGAGCCATAAATTATGGTAATTCAGCCATTAACATAATGCCCCATCACCCGATTGGCCTAGAGGAGTGGGGAACCGGAGATGGGAAGAAGGCCATTTTTTTACCTTAAAATAGGGCTATTAAGATAAGGCTAAAAGAATCTGGTCATAAATTAGACTCGCATGAACATAACATAAGAGCACAAGTGAGTAGTTCAAATCATATTCGCAAATGCACTTGGATAATCGAGTCTTACATTTTTTGGAATAGAAACATGTAATTTTCTTCGTGAAGTACTAATTTCGATGGTCGACCGACGTACAGAACATGAACCCCTATTCCGTCTTCGCAGAGCTTATTTCCATCGTTTGCTTGGTCGGCTTATGTCTGTCCTTCCTTTTGGGATGTATTTCAGGATTTTCTTTATTCCATTCACACTTGGTTTCCACCTCTCTCTGTATTCAGTTACTTACTCATAAATAGGATGTGCATTCAGCTCTTTTCGAACATCTTCAGTCTTTATTAAATCTCTTCTTGTCCAGCCATTTTACTTCCCACAAGTATCTCATCTCTGCTGCTTACACCGGTTGATCGGAAACTCGCGCACGTCAGCCTAAAGAAGCGAAATAAAGTATGTAATGATGTCTTCGTACACAACACTGTTTATTGTAGCTTCAAAGAAAATAGGACTCAACACAACAAACCACCGCTTAATAAGTGAAGAAAACACGGCTCAGTTTATTGAGTCCTTGGAGCTAACAAATGACCAAAACCGTGTACAGTAGACCCCTACTCTACACCCTTTTCGTTATCTGGTGCCTTCAGTTCGAGAAACGTAGAAAAATAAAAGCGATGCAGAGGTTTGTACGAAATTTTAACTTTTGCATCGCTTTCTGATCACAATCTGAGATTGGACAGGTGTTCTGCTCAAACTATTTGAAGGCGAACGCAGCACAATATTCTTCACTTCAATCGGTTTAGCATTAGTCAAAAAGGCCGGTCTCCCGGATCTCTTCATGTTTGCAACTGATCCGCATTTTCCGAAAAAGGTAATTAATCTCATTGTTGTTGAATTGTTCGACACCGTGGTATCTGAATATTTCCCACGAAATGCGTCTAGAACACGTGCATACGAAAAACTGGCAAAATACCTTTGAACAAAGAAAAGTCGTTGTTCTAGGGAAATCTACAAGTTTAACAAGCAATGAAGTTGTGAAAAACCACAGATTTCCAGTGATCTGTAGCAGTTACAGTAGTACTATCTTCATTTGTTGTCGGTAATACCAGTAGTATTATTTTGCGGTGGCTGATCTTACGATTTCAATGCAGCTTCTATTTACAGACACTTTTATTTTCATGCGAGCGACTTTCCGATGCACTGTAATTCGCTGCCATTTTTTCTTTTTATTTGCCCCTCTGTCGCTCCCTCACAACTGCAACGGTATTATCATAGTTCTATAAAATTTAAATTTTGCATATTTCCGTACTTTCTAGTTAAGTGTTGCATTTATTGTTCCACTAATGGCTTGAAATTTGTGCAGCTTTTAATCTATATCATGGTCATACCGTAAAAATTTGAAATATGACACTTGTTCAGTTATCTTGTTGTTAACTACCTTTCGACCGAATTGTATATATACCTTGTAAGTTCGTAAGTTATGTCTTACGTAACGGAATTTATATATTGTCTTCTGCAAATATTTGGTTTAGGCGATGTACTGCTAACTGGAGGTCGTTTCCTCTTTCTTGTATTATTACTTTATCATTTTTGAATAATAAAGCAGTTATATTAGTGTGTTTATCTCATTTTACTCGTGAATAATTGTGACAGCCAATGTTTAAGGACACTGCCATTATAAATGTTAAAAAGAGAGGATGAAATTGTCCCACTCCTTGATGGTATTTTATTTCATTTGTCCCTTCCTCTCCTGTATTTATTGGCACTTTTAATTATGATATAAGCTGCTGATTGCCCTTATGAAGTGTGATGGGTGGTAACATTCGTTAATCATTAGCCATAATTTATTCTTATAATTCTACCAAAAGTTCTTTCAAAATCTATAAATGAGCTGAGGGTTTCAATATTAAATATATTAAATTTCTTTTATTTTATTTTTAAACAATATACATCTTACAACAAAATACCTCCTTGCTCCATAGCTACGCAAAATGATGTAAGCACTTCTGGGATACAGACCTCGCGCTCCAGTGGTTGGTGGCACACGCGATACTACTGCATGCTGCCATACATAAATGCACTACTGGCTTCAAGGAATTGTTAGTTAGGGAACCTGGATCTACGCTTCCCACTACTAAATTGGTGAATGCATTTTACGATAAAGGATGTCGTCCTCAGTTTCCCTCCTGGAACAAACTTACGAAGTCTCAAAGTTGACAATATTGATTACCACTCGGTAACAATACGATTGCACTCAGAGGAATTCAATGATCAGGTCACTGATTTGGAAACATACGATGCTGCCTACATTGAACCTCATTGGCTCCTTGCAACGTTCTCGACAGCCTCAGCAAAGAAATATGTTTTTGTATGATATTCAACAGGCATGAAGTTCAGAGAGTCGCACCGAAATCGAATGCATTAATATCTGCTGAAACAACACAGTTTATTTCCCACATTAAGAACCAGCCGTTCTTTGACGAGCGCTTCATCCAGTTAACTGTTAGCTGACAACAATTTCCTGTGCTAAATGAACGAACCCCCCCCCCTCCCCAACTGAGAGAACTAATCAGCTATTACTACAGAAAAATGAGACACGCATGTGCTAATGGAGATGAAACAGAACTGCTGGAAATACTCTGCATCGTAGGGTCTCCAAATCTGACTTCTTACTTGCTTCAGGATCTACGGCTAATCCGCCGATTTCGTGCGTTCACAGCGGATTTTAAATTCAGCTGACCGTTTAAGGGGTTTTAGCTTATCGTTACTGTGGCTGAACACTGATTTGCTTCGTTCTCGACCTTGTTCATTCCGACTGATGTAGCACCCTCTGTAATTAATAATAAGTATTCAGTGCTTGGTAGAAACACTGACCAACTCATTTTGGAAACAAATGAACAGAAAAGTTCCTATGATGTCACAGGAAACCATCTGAGCACTGGTCAGAACATCTCTCGACAGTTGAAGTTTTCTGGAGTGCGGCAATATACTTGGTCTTGAGGAAAGTTTGCTGGATCAGATCGGGCCTGTTGACCGTGTTAGTATTCCTTAGTCTCCATCGCTCGAAACGCCTCCCGAAAATCTCATCCGACACGTTAATCTCAATAACAGTTGAAGCTAATGTAATTTTACGTAAAATCGTCCTCTGAATGGAACCCAAGATAAAATAATTTCTCCTATGAGAATCTGATCCTATCAGCGTGAAAGCTACAGCTACAATCTTAAATTAGGTCAGTCTCCAGTCAAAAGTAAGGAAGTATTATTTTCACTTGTCTAGCCATGATTACCGTAGTTGCTGTATACTTACTTAAGGTATTTCAAATCCGTTTTTGTAGCTGCTAAAAATGTATATTTATTCTGTCATATGTATTTCACTTTATTTATACCATACTATCTGAGTACCCAGCGTTGCCAGTGTATATCAAGTTTGTTTGTGTGGCCATCCTCCGCAGCAAGCAAATAAAAACTTGTTTTGTAAATAAAACAGGTAGAACATTTCGTGACAGATACAAAGAATACATGAGAGCCTGGAACTATGGGACAAACCACTCCACATTTGCAAAACACCTAAGAGAAAATGACCACAAACCAATCACTAGAGAAGATGACATGAAAATAATTAGAATCAACAATAAAAACACCTCCTAACCTTGAAAGAAAATTACCACACACAGAAAACCAAAGCAGAAGGGAAAATCCTGTTGAATGACCAAGTACACATGCCAAGCAATTCATTATTTACACCAACAGATAAAATAATAGAATAATGTTCGCAAAACGGATTAATATAGTAGTACTGTCCAATATAATAATAATAGAACCCAACATCTTTACACTCACTCATCCATCAACTCCTCCACAGAATACAGAAGCGAAAAGTCAAATCAGCTGTCACGAAACTTTCCAACCACTAGCTAACAGCTAGTCCCCCCCTCCCCGCCCCCCCCCCCCCCCCCGGAAAAAAACCTCGTCGGCTCTATCCCCCTCTGTCTCTCAATCAAACACACACACGGTATAAACATCATAAATAGAAGTTAGTATCGAACATATGCTTCGTTAGTTTGGCAACAAATAGGTAAACATACCAAAGAAGATGAAACACGTAATGGAGTCGCAATATTTACGTTGTGGAAAACACTGTACGACGAAATAGTTGTATCGAGTGACAAAAGAACAACAGTACACCACAAAAAAGAGTGAGATACATGGGGAACAGCGTGAGGAAGGTCAGAACACAAAGATGTGATGATATGGCAGTGATGAAAGTGATAATGCGACCTCCAGACCAGATGTGAGGAAACGCAGATCAGCAAATCGTAAGTAATTACTTTTTTTCACAAAAAAGTTTAATAATCTAAAACTAACAAAACTGTATCGTTATAGATCCCACTCATGATGCCTTAGAACAGGAGAAGGCGAAATGCGTATTGGATAAATAAAGTAACTAGCAGCAGGAAAAGGCAGTTTTATTTACAAAACAAGCCAGTGTATATGTTTACTCCAACATTCTATTACCCCATCTCCTCACTATTAGCCCTTCTCCTCCCTCAGTCTCTGTTCATCTCCTTCTATCATTTCCTCCTCCATCCTTTCTGTACCCGTAACCTCTTCTCCTCTCTCTCTTTCCATTTCCTCCCCTCCCCTCCCTCTTTCTATCTCCTCCTCTTATTTTCCTTTAGCCAGTTCCTCCTCCCCTCTCTCTTCCCAGCTCTTTCTCTCCCTGTCTCTGCCCAACTCTTCCTTTTTCCTCTTTCTGTAAGTCTCCACCTCTCCCCTTTCACTGTCTATCGCCTCTTCCTCTGTCCATTTCCCTCTCTCCTCTCTCTCGATCTCCTCCTCCCCCTGTCTGGGTCTATCTCCTTTATCCCTCTCTCTGTCTCTCCAACTCTCCCTCCTCTCTTTCGTCTTCAAGTTATCAATCCCTCCCGAATAGGGACTTCCTATTTCTTACCTCCACAGTATTTCATTCGACATAGGGAGTAATATGTGTACCAGATTTATTTGAAATAGACCCAGGGATTTATAAAGAGATTTTTGCCCGCACCCGCACATGTCACACACATTTCACACATTTCTGACACGTATTTCTCTACATATTTCACATACACCTGTCTCAAAATTCGCCCTGATAATGATATCTGGTTTGTGAGACGCTCGAGTGCACGCTTATTAGCGCCAGCACAAATTCCCAATATTTACACTGTCCAGTCTCGCCGCTTTTTCCCAGATGATGATGAAGTGATGAGGTCAACATAAACAACCAGTTTCCAGGCGGAGAAAACCCCCGACCCGGCCGGGAATCGAACCCAAGACCCCATGATTCAGAGGCAGAAAAGCTAGACACTTTTTTCATTTTTTTTTTCTATTTAAAGAAAAGGACGGAAGTTCGTTGACGAGGAAGGAAAAATTAACATTTTCTTCATGATTGTGATGTGAGTAGATTAACAAAAATATGTATTACTTGCAATCTTCTCTTGTGCAATATGTTGTTGTTCTTGTTGTTGTGGTCTTCGGACTAGAGACTGGTTTGATGCAGCTCTCCATGCTACTCTATCCTATGCAAGCTTCTTCATCTCTGAGTAACTACTGCAACCTACATCCTTCTGAATCTGCTTAGTGTATTCATCTCTTGGTCTCCCTCTACGATTTTTACCCTCCACGCTGCCCTCCAGTACTAAATTGGAGATCCCTTGATGCCTCAGAACATGTCCTACCAACCGATCCCTTCTTCTAGTCAAGTTGTGTAACAAACTCCTCTTCACCCCAATCCTATTCAATACCTCCTCATTAGTTATGTGATCTACCCATATAATCTTCAGCATTTTCCTGTAGCAACACATTTCGAAAGCTTCTATTCTCTGAAACTTCCTGGCGGATTAAAACTGTGTGCCCGACCGAAACTCGAACTCGGGACCTTTGCCTTTCGCGGGCAAGTACTCTACCATCTGAGCTACCGAAGCACGACTCACGCCCGGTCCTCACAGCTTTACTTCTGCCAGTATCTCGTCTCCTACCTTCCTAGCTTCTGTAAAGTTTGGAAGGTAGGAGGCGAGATACTGTAAGAAGTAAAGCTGTGAGGACCGGCCCCGAATCGTGCTTCGGTAGCTGAGATGATAGAGCACTTACCCGCGGAAGGCAAAGGTCCCGAGTTCAAGTCTCGGTCGGGCACGCAATTTTAATCTGCCAGGAAGTTTCATATCAGCGCACACTCCGCTGCAGAGTGAAAATCGCATTCTGGAAACTACTATTCTCTTCTTGTCCAAACAATTTATCGTCCATGTTTCATTTCTATACGTGGCTACACTCCATACAAATACTTTCAGAAACGACATCCTTACACTTCAATCTATACTCGATGTTAACAAATTTCTCTTCTTCAGAAGCGCTTTCCTTGCCATTGCCAGTCTACATTATATATCCTCTCTACTTCAACCATCATCAGTTATTTTGCTCCCCAAATAGCAAAACTCCTTTACTACTTTAAATGTCTCATTCCCTAATCTAATTCCCTCAGCATCACCCGACTTAATTCCACTACATTCCATTATCCTCGTTTTGCTTTTGTTGATTTTCATCTTATATCCTCCTTTCAAGCCACTGTTCATTCCGTTCAACTGCTCTTCCAAGTCCTTTGCTGTCTCTGACAGAATTACATTGTCATCGACGAACCTCAAAATTTTTATTTCTTCTCCGTGGATTTTAATACCTACTCCGAATTTTTCATTTGTTTCCCTTACTGCTTGCTCAATATACAGATTGAGTAACATCGGGGAGAGGCTACAACCCTGTCTCACTGCCTTCCCAACCACTGTTTCCCTTTCATGCTACTCGACTCTTATAACTACCATCTGGTTTCTGTACAAATTGTAAATAGCCTTTCGCTCCCTGTCTTTGACCCCTGCCACCTTCAGAATTTGAAAGACAGTATTCCAGTCAACATTGTCAAAAGCTTTCCCTAAGTCTACAAATGCTAGAAACGTAGGTTTGCTTTTCCTTAATCTTTCTTCTAAAATCAGTCGTAGGGTCAGTATTGCCTCACGTGTTCCCATATTTCTACGGAAGCAAACTAATCTTCCCCGAGGTTGGCTTCTACCAGTTTTTCCATTCGTCTGTAAAGAATTCGCGTTGGTATTTTGCAGCTGTGACTTATTAAACTGATAGTTCGGTAATTTTCACATCTGTCAACGCCTGCTTTCTTTGGGATTGGAATTATTACATTTTTCTTGAAGTCTGAGGGTATAGCGCCTGTCTCATACATTTTTCTCACAAGATAGTAGAGTTTTGTCAGGACTGGCTCTCCCAAGGCTGTCAGTAGTTCTAATGGAATGTTGTCTACTCCCGGGGCCTTGTTTCAACTTAAGTCTTTCAGTGCTCTGTCAAACTCTTCACGCAGTATCATATCTCCCATTTCATCTTCATCTACATCCTCTTCCATTTCCATAACATTGCCCTCAAGTATATCGCCCTTGTATAGACCCTTTATATACTCCTTCCACCTTTCTGCTTTCCCTTCTTTGCTTAGAACTGGGTTTGCATCTGAGCTCTTGATATCCATACAAGTGGTTCTCTTTTATCCAAAGGTCTCTTTTATTTTCCTGTAGGCAGTATCTATCTTACCCCTAGTGAGATAAGCCTCTACATCCTTGCATTTGTCCTCTAGGCATGCCTGCTTAGCCACTTTGCACTTCGTGTCGATCTCATTTTTGAGACGTTTGTATTCGTTTTTGCCTGCGTCATTTACTGCATTTTTATATTTTCTCCTTTCGTCAGTTACATTCAATATTTCTTCCGTCACCCAAGGATTTCTACTAGCTGTCGTCTTTTTACCTACTAGATCCTCTGCTGCCTTCACTACCTCATCCCTCAAAGCTACCCATTCTTCTTCTACTGTATTTCTTTCCCCCATTCTTGTCAATTGTTCCCTTATGCTCTCCCTGAAACTCTGTACAGCCTCTGGTTTAGTCAGTTTATCCAGGTCCCATCTCCTTAAATTCCCACCTTTTTGCAGTTTCTTCATTTTTAATCTACAGTTCATAGCCAATAGATTGTGGTCAGAGTCCACATCTGCCCCTGGAAATGTCGTACAATTTAAAACCTGGTTCCTAAATCTCTGTCTTACCATTATATAATCTATCTGAAACCTGTCAATATCTCCAGACTTTTTTCATGTATACAACCTCCTTTTATGATTCTTGAACCAAGTGTTAGCTATGATTAAGTTGTGCTCTGTGCAAAATTCCAGCAGGCGGCTTCCTCTCATTTCTTACCCCCAATCCATATGCACCTACTACGTTTCCTTCTCTTCCTTGTACTACTATCGAATTCCAGTCACCCATGACCATTAAATTATCGTCTCCCTTCATTATCTGAATAATTTCTTTTATCTCATCATACATTTCTTCAATTTCTTCGTCATCTGCAGAGCTAGTTGGCATATAGACTTGTACTACTGTCTTAGGCGTGGGCTTCGTGTCTATCTTGGCCACAACAATGCGTTCGTTGTGCTGTTTGTAGTAGCTTACCGGCATTCCTATTGTTTTATTCATTATTAAACCTGCTCCTGCGTTTCCCCTATTTGATTTTGTATTTATAACCCTGTATTCACCTGACCAAAAGTCTTGTTCCTCCTGCCACCGATCTTCACTAATTCCCACTATATCCAACTCTAACCCACCCATTTACCTTTTTAAATTTTCTAACCTACCTGCCCCATTAAGGGATCTGACATTCCACGCTCCGATCCGTAGAACGCCAGTTTTCTTTCTCCTGATAACGACGTCCTCCTGAGTTGTCCCCGACCGGAGACCCGAATGGGGGACTATTTTACCTCCGGAATATTTTACCCAAGAGTACGCCATCATCATTTAACCATACAGTAAAGCTGCATGCCGTCGGGACAAATTACGGCCGTAGTTTCCCCTTGCTTTCAGCCGTTCGCAGTACCGGCACAGCAAGGCCGTTTTGGTTAGTGTTACAAGGCCAGATCAGTCAATCATCCAGACTGTTGCCCCTGTAACTACTGAAAAGGCTGCTGCCCCTCTTCAGTAACCATACGTTTGTCTGGCCTCTCAATAGATACCCCTCCGTTGTGGCTGCACCTACGATGCGGCTATGTGTATCGCTGAGGCACGCAAGCCTCCCCACCAACGACAAGGTCTATGGTTCATGGGGTAGGATGACATGGGTATGGCTCTTCAATCATCCGACTTCTCCTCTTTGGCACTATTGGTTCAAATGGCTCTGAGCACTATGGGACTTAACATCTATGGTCATCACTCCCCTAGAACTTAGAACTACTTAAACTTAACTAACCTAAGGACATCACACAACACCCAGTCATCACGAGGCAGAGAAAATCCCTGACCCCGCCGGGAATCGAACCCGGGAACACGGGCGTGGGAAGCGAAACCCGCTGCCGCACGACCACGAGCTGCGGACTTTTGGCACTATTCCCTTTACTTCTCCTTCAATGTGTCCGCCTGCTTAACTGCGTGGTTACGTGTTTGCCTCTCATGTACCGGGTTCGGGTTCGATTCCTGGCTGGGTTGCAGATTTTCTCCGCAAGTGGACTGGGTGTTGTGTTGTCCTCATCATCATTCCATCCTCATCACCGGCACAGTAGTCGCCCAATGTGGCGTCGACTGAAATAAGACTTGCACTCGGCGGCCGAACTTCCCCGGATGGGTTCAAAAAATGGTTCAAATGGCTCTGAGCACTATGGGACTTAATATCTGAGGTCATCAGTTCCCTAGAAGTCAGAACTACTTAAACCTAACTAACCTAAAGACATGACACACATCCATGCCCGAGGCAGAATTTGAACTTGCGACTTATCAGTCGCGCGGTTCCGGACGGAAGCGCCTAGAACCGCTCGGCCACCACAGCCGGCCCCCGGATGGGGCATCTCGGCCAACAATGCCACATGCTCCTTTCATTTTTTTTTCCTTCGACGTCCTTTGATCGTTTCTGCTGGAGTCTCTGCCGGTAGGTGTGGTTCAGGCAAACTGATCTGCACCGACTCCTGCGTCTCACACCTCTTAGTTCCAGAGGTGGCCGGCGCATCGTTGGTATCCAGCGGTAATAGTCCCGGAGCGGATGACGATTCGAAGTGACGGCTGTCCTACCTACTTTCCACCTGAACCGACATTTCCGCTGCGTAAACACGTTCCGGCTGTCGGTTTTGTGGTACAGTCCCCTCGACTACCTCATTCAATAATGGAGCAAGTCTTTCACCACCGTCTGCAGCACGTTCACGTGGAAGCTGAAATGGACGTCGACGTGTGCAGTTCATCCGCAGATGTTGTGCTGAGTGAGAGATCAAACAGGTAGGAGGTTGACCAATGTAAGTTACCTGCGCGCGACAGCCCCCAATGACAACATACGAAGGAATATGCTTTTTCAAGTCTACACGGACACTTCTCACGCCGCTGTTAACTTGGTAACGATATGCACTTGACCATGTTTCATTGTTAACCGACATGACAAAGCCGTACAGTGACAGGGAACGTGCAGTGAGCTAATTAGGGCACTTATGTGGCACATTAAATATCCTGGCAGTCTTCACTCTGTATCTGGACATTGCTAATACTACCATCAGTATGACGAAATTGTATCACACCATCATACTCCTCAATAAATTTCTCGTAAGCGTCACTTGAAATAAATTTGAAAAATAACGAGTACTGCACAAAGTCTAACTGAAATGTTTCGACTATATCTTCAGACAATTTCAAATCCTCAAAAATCCACTCGTGAATCTCAAACGCCGTCGGCCGCAAAGCAGTGCGATCGAAAACACATTGAACACTTAAATTAAAAGGAAGCTCAGCGTTGGCCATAATATTGATGTTTTATTGATAGCAGAATCGATTTTCGATCACATAGTGATCATCTTCATTGCTGTACAAATTAAACCCTGACACTGGTATCAAGTTATCAATAACCAAAAGTGAGAAGCGATCACAATTGAGAGCTCTTCCTGGCACAAAGTAACAATGCGGAAGCGATCATACCGCGGTATTGACCGTCTAGGCATGGTTGAACTACAGACAACAGGAGCCGCGCACATCCGTCCTGGTGGAATGACTGGAACATAGGCTGTCGAACCCCCTCCGTCTAATAGGGGTTTAGTGACATCTCTGAACAGTGATAGGGACTGTGTTCAAAAATGTTCAAATGTGTGTGAAATCTTATGGGACTTAACTGCTAAGGTCATCAGTCCCTAAGGTTACACACTACTTAACCTAAATTATCCTAAGGACAAATACACACATCCATTCCCATTCCCGAGGGAGGACTCGAACCTCCGCCGGGACCAGCCGCACAGTCCACGACTGCAGCTCCCTAGACCGCTCGGCTAACCCCGCGCGGCAAGAGACTGTGTCTGTGATACAATATCCACAGTGAACGTCTATCTTCAGGAGTGCTGGGAACCGGGGTGATGCAAAACTTTTTTTGATGTGTGTAGTTAACAGCTGAGGATATAATGGGGATTTATTCACCGATCAGTAGTAGTACCAATTATCTTATGTTAAAGAGGCCCGAAAACTTTGAACAAATTCGAGAATTCTATGGAAACATGATAAAATTCAAATATTCTGAGATTATTGTCGTTGTAGTTAAAGTTATTCATGCACGTCTTGTATCCTGAACCATTTTAGTTTTCGAACCACCGTTCACAATAAGCTCAGAGCAAATTAATAAGCAACACTGCTGAGAAATGGTGCTCTGTTCGTAAATTCCCGGTCTTAAATGGTGTGAGGCAGGTTTAGATTAGCATGATAAGGCATATCCCATCATATATCAACGTCTGTGGATACGTTGCTATTATTATTTATGAGGAGTAGCCGAAACGTCTTCGGGATGTGGTTACACGGGACATATACAGGGCTGTTCAGAAAGTAATTTGCGATCGGTCTCGAAATCGAAACCACTGTGAAAATAAAAAAAATGTTTTATTTGCAGCAGTTAGCCACACCTTCCAGCTACTTTCCTACATAGTCATCGCTTCGACTTAGACTTCTGTCGTAGCGTTGTACCAAGTTTCCAATACTCTCGGCATACAAGGCAGCTGCCTGTGCTTTCCTCCAATACTCTACGCCGGTCTACAGCTCGTTGACTGTGCCACAATGTTGTCTTCAAGGCCAGCGGTTCGTGTGAGCAGAGATGAAACCCAGGGGCAGGCAGTTACGGGCTGTATTGTGGGTAACCAAACAGGAAACGCTGTAGGAGCATCTTCATTGCCCCTGCAGATTGCGGCCACAAATTGTCTTGAAGAAGGAACTGCACGGCAGTTGTGTTATGTGGTCAACATGATATCAAGCGAAATCCCTCACCAGGCCTTCATACTTGGCAAGAGGCGCTATTTCCAAGGCAACTTTAGGTGTTCACTGTGCAGCAGGACTGTAAAGAGCGACGTCGACGTGATACGATCAACAGGCATACTAGGGACACTGCCCAATACATCTGTGCCAAGTTTTATCGGATTTTCACAGTGGTATCCTTTTCGCGACTGAACGGAAATTATTTCCTGAATAACCCTCGCACGTGCTCAGTGTCTGCAGCCGCCGAGAGAGACAACTACCGGTGGCTGACGCATCTGTCTTGCCCACTATGTCACGTCTACCGATAATATGTGTGGTAGCAGTTCACGGAACATGGTCTGCGATATCAGAGACAGTGACTGATTACACTGTTGGCCAAGTCGAGGATGACGCACGAATGGAAAGTGAAATGAACCTGACGACAGTGCAGATATTGCGTAGAAGAATACAAATAAGGATGATTTGACTGTAGCATCAAATAATGAACAGAAGTCCTCACATCTCACTGACTCACAGGTGTCAAGTACCGATACAACAGGATACTCCATCAAGGAAAACAAAAAACGAAGGACTGCCCAAGAAGGAGCGGAAGAAAGTCCGCCTCCCCGCGAAAAAATACGAAGCTGGCAGAACTACTTGGCACGCCATCAGCAACCCAGGAAGACAATCAACAACAGTCTAAGCAATAACGGACGGCAGATCTGTCAACTGTGGAAGAGAAAAACAGCAGTAATTCAGACATACAGAATTATTCAAAAAGGTGTCGTAAAAAGCCAACCATCGGCAAACATGGGCGGACGATAAGGAACAAAGTGTTCATGACGAATATATGGCGGCAACTGCAGAAGAAAAGACATGAAGAATCAGAGAAAAAGGATTCAATGAAGCAGGAGAGCCCCACCCTCATCACAAGACATAAACATAGAGCCAATCGTGTCTGGAGAAAGGATTCCTACCAAACCCCACAACAATGTACCACAGATGGTTGGCGTATAACACAATGGTAGCCGTAATGAAGATCTCGCTGAAAACAGCATGGACGTGACTGCACCACAACTTGACACCACGCCGTGGCATGAAGAAGTGAAAGTGGGTAATGTACCAGAACACACACTTGTGGAACTGATACAGGGAAGCTCGATAGGACTGATGAAGACATGGAGGACATCTATTAACACACAGCTGCTAATCTAAGACGGATGTAAATAAATCCTAGCACTAATATCCAGTCATACAATATAGCTAACGTTAACATAAACAGAATCACTAGAGTGACGAAAATACAATGACTACGAGAGTTTGCATAATTTATGCATTCTATATAGACATAGATATGTTACAAGAAGTGTGCATAGGTAGGATGGAACACATGGCGGGTTACTATACTGTTCTCAATAGAGACGCTAAAAGTGATACTGTCACATTGTTCAAGAACGGAATTATACCCCTAAGTGTTAAAAAGTTAGCAATTGGCCGAGGAATTTCTGTGGAAAAAGACAGCGCTCAGCTCATTAATATCTACGCACCATCCGGTTCGCAGGCCAGACTGGACAAAGCTACCTTCTTTAAGCAAGGCGTCGTCGACTTAATAAATCACGCAAAAGAGAACATCATCCTTTACGGGGATATTTACTGTGTTCTTTCCGCCACCGTTCAAACGCCCAATCCTAACAAATGCCTAGGATTTGGAGACTTAAGGTAGTGAGCACCAAACTAGTATAAATTACTCTTGTAGTAAGTATTATTTCTTTAGTACGGGATACTGTAGTAAATTACTTCCCTAGTAATATACTCTTTTAGTAACTGTTGGAGAGCTCAGTTTCTGTTTACTTCTTTAGATGTAACTAAAGTAGTTACTACTTTTTCCTATAGACGTAAGCTATTCCTGCGTGCTGATGGGACGTGCATTTCTTTTCCTCTCGGAAAATGTTGATTGTCGACAGACACTATTGCATCTCCTTTTGACAATAATATCGCGTTAGCATACTTTATGCTAGAAAGAATTATTAAAATTCAGAGAAGCTAAATGCTATTATATTAATGATAAGATCGATGTATTATGAAAATGTAACGTGCTATTAATGGTTAAATCTATTCCTCAATTCGTCTACATCTGCCACCGTCCATTATTGGTGGGTGATACGTGTTAATTTAAGCGGCACCATATACAAATTTTTGCAGCTTGAGATACGATCTAACAGCAATATAGAGGTAACCAATGACAATTTAAGTGATAAGAAACGTTCAAAAATCGTACCAGAAGGTGACCAAATAAGCCAAATGATTGTTTAAATGATCCCGCAAGTTTTCGAGGGGATAACTGTAGGCAACTGTTGGCAATGACCCAACTGCAGATAATATGGTCCTTTCAAGCAACATCGATGTTGATAACTACTCTGAAGACGGAAGTGAAATGCTGAAGCTGAAACTTATCCCATAGTCATTAACATCGGCTTGTATTCTCTGGTGGGAGCTTAGTAGAAGATGCAGCCGTGGAAAAAGGCTGAGAATTGAAGAACAGGGAGCTGTTGGAAAAGGCAGACGTGCTTTGTTCGCTAAAAATTCGTTTAATATGATTGGAATATAACGCAAAAACGTTGTTAAATGAAAGACAAAGAGAAATCGTCGAAGAAGAGCATAACCTAAATGTAACCCGTTTTATTTATGTATAATTATATAGTTATGTTTCTCTCTCTCTCTCTCTCTCGTTTTTCAGTTAGAGGATTAACGCTTTCATTTTATTTCTTACGTAAGAACACAAAGTTATACAATAAAGATGTTTTGATTATTTATAGGAAAATAAAGATCTCTGCTTTTATAATTTTTTTATACAAATACATACTAGAATGCTGTATTTGGGAACATTAAATGTAATGATGCTGAAATGATGAACACAAATATTATGTCATTTGAAAAAGAACATATTAATCACTGGAAAAAATTTCAAGTAAATAAATTAAATTTTCTACATATAAAACATATTCATATTTATTTACAAGAACTTAAATTTCCAGAGCGTATTGTCTTAAGAACCAGATCCTGATGTTTGCTCCATTTCGATCTTGAACTTCCACAAAATCCAAATTATTGTCGCTATACATAAAAATGGATCTCTTTTCTCCATTAAAACCCTCATTAATTGGGTGTCTATCTCTTCCTCTATCTCCATATATTCTTTGTAGCCCATGTAATCGATAGAAATCAATTTTTAACACTTAGAAACCAAAGGACGCACACTACTCTTTAATTTCCCTCCTACTACTGCTTATGAGTAAAGTTTGTTCTTATTTCCTCCTTAAGTTACTAACGCAGTGTCGTATTCTTTGTTGGTGCTACCAGTTATGGAGCAAATAAATTTACTTTGGGAGTAAACTGCTCCTGTAGTAATTTCCTCCTTCAGTTCAGTACTGTCAACCGGAAGTCGTCAATTCCTTCTCTCTAGTAGCTTACTATTTTAGTTTCACTTAGTCTCGGTTGGTGTTCGCCACACTTAATAAAGGGATTGCGACAATTCGACACCTGACTCTACCAGCCAAGAGGGAATCCAGCGTTCATATATATTAATAGCCATTCCATAAGTAGGATAGACAGAATCAACGCCTGTAGTAGCCCGAATAAAAGTATATTCGCTGAAGAAACTTGTCCAGTCATTTTTTCCAATCATTTGGCAGTTGTTTGTAGCTAATATTAACGTGCCAAGGCAAAGAACTTTAAAGGGTGGAGGTGTGTGGAAAGTCAATATATCACACTTAATGGACAGTGAGCTTGAGTATGAGTTTAAGCGAATACGGGAAATGAACATATGGAACTAAGTTGGAATGATAAGTAGACACGCAAAACTCAAAATACAATTTTTACTAAAAAGCTGCGCTTTTGAAAAAAACTTTGGCAAAGACCTACAATGGAATTTTACTTCAAGTGTTTCCGATAATTACTACACGCAGATACCACCAATATGCCATGTCGTATCACGAGAATAAAATCTGTCGAGTCCAAGGTAATCACTCTGAAACGCCTGCAAATGAAGGGCATTAAAATAAGACCGAAAGGCAACAGTGGCATCGGGGAAGAAAAAACTACGCTTTTCCAGCTTCTGGCCGAATTCAAAAGACGATGCCGCCTGCCTATAATTTCTCTCCAAAATGGTGGCAGAAGACAGGATATAATAGAGTTTAAGCATGATTGTTTGACGAGACTGTAGGCTGAAGGGGGCACTTGCGACAACACCACACGTGGGGAAATTTTGAATTGCATTGAAACGACTGTAACGGACGAAGAAAATTCAGAACTGGAAACTCAAGTCACTGAAGAGGAACTGTCTGAAGCATTGAAAGGAAACGCGAGGAACAAATCCCATGGCCCAGACGGGTAACTAGTATAATTTTACTTAAAATACTACAATTTAATTGGCAGTAACTTGATCTCATAGCTCGATGAAATACGTACATCTGCCACGATCACGTGTTTTTGGAAGGGCTCATAATTTGGGTTCCTAAAAAGGGCTGCACTAATGACTTGCAAAACAGGCGGCCTGTAACGCTGCTCAACGCTCACTACAAGCTAGCTGCTATGGTATTGCTTCAACGGTTAAACATCATTCCTGATCGCTTCATCGGCCAATATGAGTCATAGGAGGGTAATACAGCAAGCACTGGAGAAATACCGAGACGTGATATGTGTCTCTTCGGCATCCAATGCAGAGCGGCCATCATGTCGTTAGGCATGGACAAAACATTTGGCAGGGTCCGTCATAAGTACCTGCTACTACATGTAACGCTGATAATGCGAATGAAACCATTAAAAAATCGGGAGATTACACAATAATGTAACTTCAAGCACTCCGTTCTCAGGCCACAAGTGGCCCATCGCGACCAGCCGACCGCCGTGTCATCCTCAGTGGAGGATGCGGATAGGAGGGGCGTGTGGTCAGCACAACGCTCTCCCGGTCGTTATGATGGTTTTCTTTGACCGGAGCCGCCACTATTTGGTAGAGTAGCTCCTCAATTTGCATCACGAGGCTGAGTGCACCAAGAAAAATGGTGACAGCCCATGATCACTGGATGGTCACCCAACCAAGTGCCAGCCACGCCCGACAGCGCTTAACTTCGATGATCAAAGGAAAACCGGTGTATCCACTGCGACAAGGCCGTTGCCAATGTAACTGCAAGGATTCTTGTAAATAGACAGTGCACAGTGAGGACGCCAATCCTAAAGTCGATACGACAAGGTTTGCCCCTTGCATGGGCAGGAATAAAATAATAATGTGTTCATTAATGTTAACACTAATCATGTATACATTCCTGTAAACTGACTCGTTCCGCGTCGTTTCGATAAAAGAATCGTTCAAACGATCTATGGAACATGTAACTAACTAACTTGAGATGCTGCTGCTCTCTATATCAATCGGCATCTTCTACGATTACTATTTGTCAGGCTCCCCGAAACCGACATTGTAGGCAACAATTATGAGTGTAGAGGATGCCAAATGGTTAAAATGTTTCTGAGCACTGTGGGACTTAACTTCTGGGGTCATCAGTCCCCTAGAACTTAGAACTACTTAAACCTAAATAACCTAAGGACATCACACACATCCATGCCCAAGGCAGGATTCGAATCTGCGACCGTAGCGGTCGCGCGGTTCCAGACTGTAGCGCCTAGAACCGCTCGACCACCCCGGCCGGCTGATGACCTGGTTGTATACATGACTGAGCCAACAGATCTCATGAAAATACAGGACTTGTTTGAAACATACAGTTACTATTCTGAAGCTAAAATCAGTGTAGGTAAATCCAGCATTTTGCGGTTAGCCAAGAGTATTGGGTTTGTTGAAACAGATCCATTTGAACAAGCTGATACCGACAAACTTCTAAGAATACTGTACAGCAAATGTTCTAGGGAAACAGCTGTCTGGAACTGGAAAATGAAGCTCAGCAGCCTCCGAGCGGTATTAAAAGAGAATTCCACTCTTTCCCTAGACGTAATACAAGAAGTCACTGTGGTAAATCTTGTTGTAATTCCCTAAGGTGCACTACCTCGCTAGTATTATGCTCTTGCCTGAAACAATAGGGAAACGCATAGAATCAGATCTTTCGTGGTTCATATGGAGAGGGTGTGTCCTTAGGGTTGAATACCAAACCACGACCGTACCTGAAACTAAAGGAGGTTTAGCGCTCACCAACGTTACAGAGAAATGCAGACCGCTACTGATATCTAGGACATCAAAGGCCCTATGAGAACAAGACGGAATTCTCACTGCTTAAGTTGTAAACGCAGTGACTCCATCAGACAGCACGGCGTCAGTTCTGGTTGGCCGTACCAATTATAAGTTGTCACATATTAAAACATACATCATGGAGAATAGTACCGGTACGCAAACTACGGTTGAGGAACTACATAAGCAATGATGTCTATGAAGTGCTGACACAAGATAAGTGTACAATCAGATTAGAGATGAACTTTCCGACAGTCACTTAAAAACCATTCACGTGAAAACATCGCCGAATATAACAGCTGTGTGGTATTGCTCTTTGTACAACACCATAAGCACGAATGAGCGTCTGTCCTGTCAAATACTGATAAATACTTCGACTGTTAGTAAATAGCAAACTGGCACTATATTTCGCCGTTACACTTGTGGCACAGCCCACGAAATGTGACAACAGACAAGACGTAATCTTGCCATCATGAACCACAAGTAAGAAAACAATGTAACTTTTGAGGAACTGTTAGCTGCGACGAGATGGGCTTACCCAAATCAAAAACGATTGTCAACTAACAAGTCAATGGATAAGTTCATTGAATTCTGCTTGGGTATGGAGATTAAGTCTCTACTGGAATTTCAGTGCAGCATCAAGCAAAAGTACGAAAAGTGTTCTCATCGCGAGAGATTGAAAGCAGTGATGGGTTGCTATTTACCAGCAGTTCTTAACTTAAAGTGACAATAAAAAGAGCGTCGTTTATGTGTATAGTATTATTTTATTTACCTCTAGCATCACAGAGGAAATAGGATTTTATAGAGCCATTCTTGTCTTAAAGAAAGATTTCTTTCCTCGATATTATTTTATTTCTGCGCAAAGAATTTCTTTAAATGATCAGAAAGTCTGTTTATTTAATGGTGCATAAGATACTTTTCGTTCCTGAAGAACATATTTTATTTTCTGAGGAATGTGTGGACATAATTAAGTTCTCCAGAAACATGAATGTCTGTGTCAATTTCTCTTTAATTGGAGTAGTATCATTTCAGTTTCATTCAGTATTCAAGAGGCTGTTTGGATGTTTAAAAAAGAATTAAAGAAAGAAAAAGCTTCAGCAGAGTATCTTCATTGCCGTCTCGTGCAACCAGGCTGAAACCGCGGAGTTTCTAGCTAGTGGCGGGCTCCGAGTCACGAGAAGCCGGAATGGAAAAGGAAACAAAGGTTGGGAGATCGAAATCAGGAAACGACTGAGGAGTAAACCTGAAACCAAATCTTCAAGAGGAGGAACTCTAAGCTGTCACTGAACTGTGATCACTCTAGAGCAGGAAAGGTCATCTAAAATTTAAAAAAAAAATGAAAAAAGACAAAGAAAAAAATCTGTTAAACATTACAAAGATGTAAACAGATTCAGAGAAAAGAGGTAAAACGTGAGTCGTCTGAATGCAACGTCTCGCGGTTGAACCCCCTCAATGCCTAATTTTTTATAGTGCCTTTCGTCTGATTCTTGAAGTCCTGAGTGCAGTGGTAGCACAGATACAGTGTATTTCACTTCCAGACAGTAGTAGTAACAGGTCGGTCCAATAACATTTTGCAAAATATTTCTTCGCAGACTGTCTACCTTCGAACGCAACACACGCCAGAGCTCGCAGGAGTAGTGGGACATCCTATGCGTCTCATTATCCAAGATGGCGGAAGAGCGGCGTCACTCCATGGGCGGCGTCACCCCAGGGAGTTGCCGGCACGGTAGCTCAGCGTGTTCGGTTTGAGAGCCGGTTGGCCTCTGTAATAAAAAAAAAAAACTGAGTGGAACGATCAACAAACGAACTTGAACGAATGTCATGTGACGTCCGCAATGACGGAACACAACGATCAATAGCTAAAAACAAAATGCGTAATGAGTAGCGTCTCTGTCCGATAATTAGTTTTTAGTTCCGCTTGGGACGCGACAGCGATCGGACGTGTCCGTACTTCCGCGTAGTCGTAGCGCCGCAATTCGTGTTTATAATAATTCCTAGATTGTGACCTGTGATATTCTCAGTGCTTCTTCACTACCGTCGTACACAAGCTACTTAATTTACTCACAGCGGTCCCGATCGCTCATATAGTGCAGTTATGGCTCCCAGTGTACCTCGTAAGAATACCCTGTGTTTTGCTTTTGAGAAATCTTCCAGGAATGTGCAACCGAGTTCTCTAGAAATCCATGACTGCATAGTAGATATTATTGGCATCACATCCGATCAGGTCCACACAGCATATTATGACACGGCGGAATACTGTTTCTTTGTGAAGTTTTTAGACCAGATACAACTGGAGAAAATTTTGGTGAATACTGGTGGGAAAGCAGAGTTCCGACATCGTGATCAGTCGATGAGTACAGTTTCAATAACTAACGCTGACATTGAGTATAAACAAGTGCGAGTGTTCAATTTGCCACCTGAGGTTGAGAATTGCTTTCATAGAGATGTCCTCGTCACATACGGTGACATCCGACAGATTAGAAACGAAAAATGGTCGAGCCGTCACAAACTCCAATGTTATAGTGGGGTTCGCTCAGTTGACATGGCCGTTAAAGTCAATATCCCATCCTATATAATGGTTTGTGGTTATAAGGCTCATGTCATTTACGAGGGGCAAGTAGGCACTTGTTTTATCTGTAACACGAGAGGCCATTTACGAGAGGATTGCCCACGGCGAGTTGTCGTACTTCGAAACAATCTGCAACAACGACAGAGATTAACATTGGCTGATGTCCTAATCAGACGCCTTCTGTGACTGACTCCCAACCGAGTGCATCTGTGTCAGAGGACAACGATCTCGGTAACAGCACCTTCCCACCCTTGCCTCAAAAACCCGTGGCCAGTCACCCCATAGGCACCGGTGTTGCATTATCTGTCGGTAACAAACGACGACGTACTATAAGTGACGGTAGTGGTTCCGGCGACCAGGTAGTAAAAAATCAAACCGATGACGCGGAGCCACGGGCCTCCACACAGGACACGCATGTGTCGGGTGGCTCAGTTACGACCCACCAAATTCCCATTCAACCGCCCGACGCAGAAAGTGTCAATACGAGTGCAGCCGAGTGTTTACAGCAATCCGTTCCGATGCCGCTTGCCGACTCGCCGCAGGTGACCAACACACAAGAGGCGGCAGTCAGTCAACTGAACTCGTAAACACGGCGGATGAAGCACGCGGTGTAGAGCATAACATAAACAGCCGCCACCTCGAAACTGCTTCCAAACAACACGAGGACCCGGGCAGCTGTATACAAACAGCCAGTGCGGCTCCAAACAAAGACAGTGAGCCTACTGAAGCCGCGTCTTCGGACTTGCCGTCACCCGTTCCGAAGCAAGGACTTTCACATACTGCTTACAGCCATGACTCGCCGACTCCGCCGTCTTCAATGACACTTCGGACGACTTTGCGACGGCAAAATAAAGTTAAACCAAAGAACTCTGTGGCTGGAAGTAACTCAAAAAGTAAAGTCAGTGCAAAAACTGGTACAAAACCTGCCGATATAGGTTCGAAGTCCGACGGTGAGATGGACTGGGCTTCCTACGCTTCCCATCACCCACAAGTCTCCGACGATCATGAGTCAAGCTTATGAGTTTTTGTCCCTGAACATTAATAGAGTTTAGGACAGATTTAAAATTAGCAATGCTACGGCAGTTTATCTATGAGTCGGAAGCTGATATAGTTCTGTTACTGGAAGTGTCTATCTTAAGTTTTCATGTATCAGGATTTGCAAGAATCGTAAACACCGTGGCGGACGGGGGTACAGGCACGACCATTCTGTCACGAGACGGAATCCCAGTGAGCAATATCGAAATGTTGGACTCCGGTAGAGGCATAGCTTGCTAAATTTTTGACGTCACCCTCGTCAATATCTATGCTCCACTTGAAACGACCTTAAAATCAGAAAGTGCTAACTTCTTTAAACAAGACATCATATACTTGCTACGCCGCAACCCAACCCAGTTGATAATTAGTGGTGATTTCAACTGAGTGATCCACAGGAAAGACCAATCGCCAAACTTTAATTACTGTAGGGAACTACATGATCTGGTGCGTCACCTGCAGATGAAGGATGCGTGGGAACTAAAATTTCCTACGCTGGTAAAGTACACGTACCTGACCACCACCACATGTAGCCGTCTAGACCGTTTGTACATCTCTGATAACATTTGCCAACACGTTCTGGACGCCGATGTCATTCCGGCTAGCTTCTCCGGCCACTGCGCCCTCTGTGTCACGATAAATCTGGCCAAACAGCATACTAAATGGCATAGGATTCCGTGGAGCCCAAATGTTTCTATTCTCACCGATGCCTTGCTACAAGATGTCATCTCCACGACATGGGCGGATTGTCTCAAGCAATGCTGCAGATATCCGAGCAAGATAGCCTGGCGGAATGCTGTGGTCAAACGGAAAATGCGATTATCCTTAAGAAACTACAGTTGGCAACGGGCGCAAGATGTCAAACGCACGATTGATTTTTACCAAACAGTTCTGCGAGAGTTGTATGCAACTACGACACCAACCAACACACAGCTGACGACCATCAAACAAATAAAGGCAAAGCTTATAGGCATAAAGCGAACGCAGCTTGAAGGACTGAAGATCAGATCTAAAGGAAAATCGCTTCAAGATGACGAACTTGCATCGCTGTATCACCTCATAAAACATCGTGCCCATCACAAGCGAGCTTTTATCGGGGAGCTGGACACAGATGATGGACTCCGTTTGACCCGACAGAGTTATATTCTTACTGCAGGATACCGGTACTTCACGGATCTGTACTCGCAATGCGATAGATATGGTGATGACGGCGGCGATATCGTGAGTGATCTGCCCACCGTAGTCACGCCTGCGGACAACTCGGCGGTCGTACACGATTTTGCTCCAGACGAAGTCCTTGAACTGATTTCTGGCTCGCCATCGAATAAATCCCCTGGCCCTGATGGTTTGCCACGGGAATTTTATGTGGGTTTCTGGCCCATAATCGGACACGCATTTACAGATGTTCTCAATGAAGTGATGCGAGGGAGTGACGTACCGACGGAAATGAAGGAAGGCCGAATTGTATTGATACCAAAAAGCAAACACCGAAAAACCTTAGATAACTTCCGTTCTATTACTTTATTCAATTTTGATTACAAAACCTTCGCCAGAGCACTCAACAGTAGATCGTCTCCGTTAATGAAGCAAGTGATTCACAACCATCAATCATCCATACCTGGTCGCACTATTATGACGCCCCTTTCGGAATATAGAGATGTAATAGCCATAGCGTCAGTCACTAACGTGAATCTCGTATTGCTGTTTATCGACTTTTGCAGGGCTTTTGATGGCGTCCGCCACGAGTACCTCCTTCAGCTACTGCAGCGTTGTGGTTTTGAGCAACGGGTTATAAATGTCGTGCAACATTTCGTCACGGGCATTACAACCAGAATCAGCGTAAATGGACAGCCTACTCAACCCATCGAGGTCCAAAGAGGAGTGCCGCAGGGGAGCCCTCTCTCCATGACGTTACTTGTTTTATCGCTCGAGCAGCTCTTACGCTCTATTCATGACAAACTTGCAGGTCTTTCGATCGCCGGGACGTCCTTCGTGATTTGTGCTTACGCCGACGACGTCGGAGTGTTATTGCGCAACGACGGTGACGTATCACCCCTCAAGACCGCGGTAGACGAGTACTGTCGTGCTTCCGGTGATAAAATCAACGCCGGTAAATGCACCTTTGTCAACATTCGAGGATTCGACGCAGTTATTATGCCTTGGGCGAAGCGTGTCGAAACCCACACCACTCTGGGGATGATTATCGACAACTGCCTGCTAAAAATGAATGCAAAAAATTGGAAGCAGGTCACCAATAAAATGCAAGGTGCCATCTATGAAAGCAATTGGCGGTCCGTTAACATTCTCCAACGCATACGAGTCCTCAGCAGTTATATATTCAGTAAAGCGTACTATATGGCCCAACTATTTCCAGTCCCCAAGATGCAGGCCAAACACGTGATGAAACTCTCTAATAGATTTATCTGGCAAGGGCATCTGCTCAAAGTGAAATACACCACGCTGACGTCTTCCAGACAGGCCGGCGGACTAAACATGCCTGACATTAACCGAAAGTGTACTGCGTTATATATTAAACGAATCACCCATTTGTTGGACAAGGAACCTCTCAGCGTAACCAGTTGGCTCTTCCGAACCTTACAACCCACCAATATGCATCCACCCATTCATGTAGGTAAAATACATTACAAACTACGACATGTCAAGCAGTTTTTTCTTGAAGTAAGCTATATTGATGGACAGTATTTCACCCAGGATTTACCGACGACGCACCTGTTATTAAAAAGATGGACATCTCCAATAGTCCGAAATCCCATTGAACTTAAATACCCGAGTGTTCATTGGAAGGCAGTTTGGGACAACATAAGTTTAACTATCCACACTGCTGAAGTGGCGTCCACATGGTATAAAGTGGTAAACGATGTTATACCCACTAATGAAAGGTTGCATAGAATCGGTTTAAGTGACAGTGATAAATGCTTCCGCTGTGGTCTGGTCGACACCTTACGCCATCGCTTCATTTGTGGCGGTCATCTCATTAACTGGAAATGGGTGCAGCAGAGGCTGGACCTGATTACCCGCAGCAGCCCAGCCAGTCACTGCACCGACATCCTGCTCTGGCCGGACGCGAAACATTTTTCCGCTACCAAGAACAACACCGTGATGTGGATGTTAGGACAGTTTGTGACATATATCATCATCCACAACAGTGAAGATAATCTCATTAGTTTCGAGGCTTACATGAGAACGGCAGGTTGGAAGATGAAACGTTCCCCAAATTTCAGGAAGATGTTTGCTAACATGTTAGACATAATTTTTGAAAAACAAGGCGTAGGGTAATTCTCGATGCCGGTAAGGACACAAATCACATGTAGCGAACAAAATACACAACGAATAAGGGTTTATACCAGTTCCTAGGACTACTCCCGACTTCTCAATGGTGTTATTAACTTCATTATGACGTTTTCATTAATTTATGTTCCTGTGCATCTCTTGTTATCTGTTTGTGTGCTCCAAATGACTTTGAGTTAGGACGGTTATGAATCAAATGACAGAACTGTCATTCCAGTTAAGACAATCAATTATATACAAGTTTGCGTTTCGGTTCTATGTCTCTGTCTGGACTGAAGAGGCTATTGTCAGTTTACTATTTATGTTCTATTTTGTAAGCTTACAAATAGCACTATATTGAAATGTGTTCTTCAGTCTATTGTAGGATACAATTCGTGTTGAATCAGTCCCAGCACTTCAATATTTTGTTTTTGTGCTTATGTACATATATGGTTGTTTTAATAAAGGAAAAAAAGGTAAAAACAAATAACCCAGAGGTCCGTGGATCGAAACCACGCTCTGCTAAAATTTTAATTTTATGTATTTGTTCTATTTCGTTTCAGTATCCAACGCTGTATGAAACGTTCAGACACTGCGAAACATTTAATAAAATTATTAATACCAAAAAAAAAAAAGAAAGGGAGGGCATCACCCCAAGTACCATTATCCAAGATGGCGGCCGTGACGTCAGCTGATGACGAGAGTACCGATATTCAAGATGGCGGGAATTTCGAATTTATGACCAGAGGGCGCTGTCATCCCTCCCATGACATAATCCAAGATGGCGGTGCGGGGTGCGGGAACTAATACGAACCCTTAATCGAGCCACATGTTAGACTTCAGCCAGTAGGATGGGCGTATCTGGTAACGTCATTGGAGGGGATATAGGGCAGGCTAAGCAGGTCTGGGACCTCGGTCTTGCTCAGTCAACAAGCAGCAGCAGCAGAAGAAGAAGAAGAAGCACAAGAACCATGAAGCGTCAACAGCAGCAGCAATCCAACACAGCCCTTCGGAACAGGAAGAAGCGGAAGAGTAAGTATCCCATATCACATCTTTCTCTGTGCTTAGCATTATTATTATTATTATTATTATTGATTGTATTTCACGTCTTGGTCCATGTGTAATGCTTCCTCGTCTTTGTTCAGCGGTAGCTCTCGACGAATCCAAGCCCGCAGCGGCGAGCACCAACATGCCGATCTCTGCCGCATCCGGATCTGTAGCAACCTCGGCTGCCATCTTGTCGAGACCTGCAGTGACCTCTAGACCTGTGGCAGCAACAACCTCCACCACTTCTGAACATGTAGCAACCACGTGGGATCCTTCAGCGCACGCAGCCCACTTGCAGCTGAAGCAGGACAAGGAGCTTTTTTTGTCTGCCCCACTCATCGATTTATGTGATGAGGACATGTGATCTGCTCCCAACACATCAAATGCTTCTGGTGGTCCTAAACAACAGTAAGATGGAGGACAGTACTGGTAACCAACATATGACCCATCCCAGCAGAACATCCCTGTGCTAGTGCAGTCACAGAGTGCAGATACTGTGGATAAGAAGGCATCGAGTGTACCCATGCTTTCAGTTCCACATACAATTTAACTCCCAGTGAAACGAAACGTGTAAACGTAGGTACAGAGGCACATCATATCTGGGGCTTGCATGCGAGAATGGAAATTGAAAATGCACATGAAGGGTGTTAATGTACCAATTTCCGAGTTCGACTGGAACGAAATATGTCGTGCAGAGCGCTACGTCAATCAGCAGATGACTACAGAGTACTATTCAACTCGTTCTCCCCCAGACATTCGCCTTACTGGTGTGAGACTATGATGACTATGATGACTATGTACTATGTGTGAAATCGGGTGACAACTGTGTTTATATATCAGCTATGAAATTATACAGTCTGGATTCTGCGCTACGTCTTGCATTGGAGAGACTGAACTGTTGGTTGCCAATCATAGACTCTGCATACAATGATGTTGTAAACTTCCTACGTGTGCATAGTGTATATGTTGATGATTTCAAGCAGCACCTTTGTTTGCACATGAACGCTGAAGCGAAAGACAAGCAGATTAAATGTGCATGTGAAAAACCTGAGTGCTGTAAGTCATCTATTATCTTGAGGGAGATATGCGCGGAATTTATTGCATGTCAAAAAGCTTTGTTTGGGAAATACTGTACAGGTGCGAAGAAGAACAAGATAAAGAAAGAGTCTGATGATTTTCCTTAAATACTACATCCCATGTATGATATTTAATTAAATAAATAATGTATGTATATATAATCTCAAACCATGCTTGTGTTTTATTTCATACCTCTCTCATTATAGTCAAAGTCAGTTTATTTCTCTGTGTAGCTAATACACTCCTGGAAATTGAAATAAGAACACCGTGAATTCATTGTCCCAGGAAGGGGAAACTTTATAGACACATTCCTGGGGTCAGATACATCACATGATCACACTGACAGAACCACAGGCACATAGACACAGGCAACAGAGCATGCACAATGTCGGCACTAGTACAGTGTATATCCACCTTTCGCAGCAATGCAGGCTGCTATTCTCCCATGGAGACGATCGTAGAGATGCTGGATGTAGTCCTGTGGAACGGCTTGCCATGCCATTTGCACCTGGCGCCTCAGTTGGACCAGCGTTCGTGCTGGACGTGCAGACCGCGTGAGACGACGCTTCATCCAGTCCCAAACATGCTCAATGGGGGACTGATCCGGAGATCTTGTTGGCCAGGGTAGTTGACTTACACCTTCTAGAGCATGTTGGGTGGCACGGGATACATGCGGACGTGCATTGTCCTGTTGGAACAGCAAGTTCCCTTGCCGGTCTAGGAATGGTAGAACGATGGGTTCGATGACGGTTTGGATGTACCGTGCACTATTCAGTGTCCCCTCGACGATCACCAGTGATGTACGGCCAGAGTAGGAGATCGCTCCCAGCACCATGATGCCGGGTGTTGGCCCTGTGTGCCTCGGTCGTATGCAGTCCTGATTGTGGCGCTCACCTGCACGGCGCCAAACACGCATACGACCATCATTGGCACCAAGGCAGAAGCGACTCTCATCGCTGAAGACGACACGTCTCCATTCGTCCCTCCATTCACGCCTGTCGCGACACCACTGGAGGCGGGCTGCACGATGTTTGGGCGTGAGCGGAAGACGGCCTAACGGTGTGCGGAACCGTAGCCCAGCTTCATGGAGACGGTTGCGAATGGTCCTCGCCGATACCCCAGGAGCAACAGTGTCCCTAATTTGCTGGGAAGTGGCGGTGCGGTCCCCTACGGCACTGCGTAAGATCCTACGGTCTTGGCGTGCATCCGTGCGTCGCTGCGGTCCGGTCCCAGGTCGACGGGCACGTGCACCTTCCGCCGACCACTGGCGACAACATCGATGTACTGTGGAGACCTCACGCCCCACGTGTTGAGCAATTCGGCGGTACGTCCACCCGGCCTCCCGCATGCCCACTATACGCCCTCGCTCAAAGTCCGTCAACTGCACATACGGTTCACGTCCACGCTGTCGCGGCATGCTACCAGTGTTAAAGACTGCGATGGAGCTCCGTATGCCACGGCAAACTGGCTGACACTGACGGCGGCGGTGCACAAATGCTGCGCAGCTAGCGCCATTCGACGGCCAACACCGCGGTTCCTGGTGTGTCCGCTGTGGCGTGCGTGTGATCATTGCTTGTACAGCCCTCTCGCAGTGTCCGGAGCAAGTATGGTGGGTCTGACACACCGGTGTCAATGTGTTCTTTTTTCCATTTCCAGGAGTGTATATAGCTCAGTCAGTTAAATGATGGAGCTATAGCAGATCGCCCGCATCTCGTGGTCGTGCGGTAGCGTTCTCGCTTCCCACGCCCGGGTTCCCGGGTTCGATTCCCGGCGGGGTCAGGGATTTTCTCTGCCTCGTGATGGCTGGGTGTTGTGTGCTGTCCTTAGGTTAGTTAGGTTTAAGTAGTTCTAAGTTCTAGGGGACTTACGACCACAGCAGTTGAGTCCCATAGTGCTCAGAGCCATTTGAACCATTTGAGCTATAGCAGCTACACATACTATTACCCTCCCTTCAAGTGTATGCTTCTATATATGTCAACTACTTGTCAGTACTTGGTGTAGTTAGTATCATGGCAGGGTGGGTGAAACATCCTAGTCGCAAGGACTTTGTTGTCGGTTACTGGTCCTGCGGCGATGAAGATATGGAGAAGACGACTAAGAAGAATGGAGTGCTCCTCCCCAACAGCATACGATCTATAATCAAATGGTTCAAATGGCTCTCAGCACTATGGGACTCAACAGCTTAGGTCATAAGTCCCGTAGAACTTAGAACTACTTAAACCTAACTAACCTAAGGACATCACACACACCCATGCCCGAGGCAGGATTCGAACCTGCGACCGTAGCAGTCCCGCGGTTCCAGACTACAGCTCCAGAACCGCACGGCCACCGCGGCCGGCGATCTATAATCGGCAAGACAAATTTTCTCATCGCTGTGCTAACATACATTGATGGAGTTCGTTTCGAGCATGTCTACATATTCTCCAATACATTATTGCTACTCAAGTATAAGTTACTGCAGGGAATATTAGATGGTGTAATGCGCAGGGAACTTAGTGAAAGCGAAGACATCCCTCCACCTGAAAAAGTAAAGCCAAACACAGTCTTCATATCTGACGATGTAGCTGTTGAAAAGCAGGACCAGATCCGCAGATATTTCTGCTTTGCTCGTCATATGGTTGTCGACGTATTTTATCTGAGTCAAACATATTCCAGGATCCCAAAACAGTTGGTCAGGGATAACGCCAACCTCATTATAGCATTCAAACAAGACAGTCTCAATTGAAAATACATTTACCAGACTCATGTGAGGTCTGACAAGTCGTACAATGAATTTGTAAAGCCGGCCGCTGTGGTCGAGCGGTTTTAGGCGCTTCAGTCCGGAACCACGCGCCTGCTACGGTCGCAGGTTCGAATCCTGCCTCGGGCATGGATGTGTGTGATGTCCTTAGGTTAGTTAGGTTTAAGTAGTTCTAAGTTCTAGGGGACTGATGACCATAGATGTTAAGTCCCATTGTGCTCAGAGCCATTTGAACCATTTGAATGGAATTAAAGGACAATCAGAAAGTTTTTGCGCATGACCAACACCGGCTAGAGAATAGAATTAGCGCAATTGAGGAGGAAATAGAAGCTGAATTTCTTATTATTGAGGAGGATGGGGCGGAGGATCCGGGAAAGAAGAACAAGAACAAAGCATATACGGGGTGATCAAAAAGTCAGTATAAATTTGAAAACTGAAAAAATCACAGAATAATGTAGATAGAGAGGTACAAATTGACACACATGCTTGCAATGACATGGGGTTTTATTAGAACCAAAGAAATACAAAAGTTCAAAAAATGTCCGACAGATGGCGCTTCATCTGATCAAAATAGCAATAATAAGCATAACAAAGTAAGACAAAGCAAAGATGATGTTCTTTACAGGAAATGCTCAATATGTCCCCCATCATTCCTCAACAATAGCTGTAGTCGAGGAATAATGTTGTGAACAGCACTGTAAAGCATGTCCGGAGTTATGGTGAAGCACTGGCGTCGGATGTTGTCTTTCAGCATTCCTAGAGATGTCAGTCGATCACGATACACTTGCGACTTCAGGTAACCCCAAAGCCAATAATCGCACGGACTGATGTCTGGGGACCTGGGAGGCCAAGCATGACGAAAGTGGCGGCTGAGCACACGATCATCACCAAACGACGCGCGCAAGAAATCTTTCACGCGTCTAGCAATATGGGATGGAGCGCCTGGTTCTAATAAAACCTCATGTCATTCCAAGCATGTGTGTCAATTTTTACCTCTCTATCTACATTATTCCGTGGTTTATTAAGTTTTCAAATTTATACTGACTTTTTGATCACCCGGTATAAAGCCTCGCGATATACAGAGCCCAGATTAGTATGCGTCAAGATGTCGACTAAGCATAAACTCATTCAAGTCCGTAAAGCTGTTCGAGAGAAATTACGATTGTTGAGGATGGGACATATGAAGCGGGAGCAAACACTAAGAGAGACATTTAAACCCGTTACCGAATCTATCAGAAAGCTAGCATCACGAGACGACGACAGTGTTGAGAACGATCCAATTGCTGACTTCACTAACCAATACACGACAAGGATAGATAGAACATTTGGTATTAGCAAGGAGAGACCGTACGTGCTCTGCTCTCAGTCTATAAGTTTAACCGATTGCACAATACGGATCGGGGATAAAGAGATTAAAAGAACACCTGGCTTAATGAAACTCATCTTCCAAAGAGCGTCAAAAAACTTAAAATACTCTGCCAGTAATCGCAAGGCGAATTGAGAGATACTGCCGTTGACTGAAGTGTATAAGAATGCAGGCGGCACACCGTAAAGCCCACAAAACTCTGAATACACTAGCGTAATAGAACCTTTACTCAATGAGCAGCCCCAAAGCATTGGTGGTCTTGACATTCAACATAAACGAGTGTGCAGTCAACCCACCCAGTATGTATATTACAATGAGGCAGATGAACTAATAGACAGACTTCCGCCGTTGATGGTTTCGGCTGCTGCGGGTAATACAGCACATTTGAATGAGATTGTCTCAGTAATTTCAGAACTTAGAGAAAGATGAATCATCGAATAATAGCAAGTATGGAAACAGTAGTTCACGAGTTGCACAAGCCCGCACGCAGAACATACCCCCGCAGGCATGTGATGATTAAAGGACTGGATGACTTATGGCAGGCGGATATTGTGGATATGGGCCTGTACGGCCGTGAGAATATAGGTTTCAAGTATATTTTAATGGCCATTGATACATACTCTAAATTCGCATGTGCATTACCTGTGAAAACGAAGACAGGGATAGATGTTGCTGCGGTGTTCGAGCGTGTGCTGCAAACAGGAACGAATCGATGTCCAGATAACCTTCAAACCGATCATGATGAAGAGTTTTACAATGAAAATTTCAAGGCTGTGATGGAGCGGTACGGAATACACCACTACTCAACGTTTACCCACCTGAAAGCGAGTACTGTCGAGCGTCTGAACGGAACAGTGAAAGCTCAAATGTGGAAGCAATTTAATCTTCGCAGATAGTACAAGTGGACGGATATCCTACCGCGGATAATAGCACGCTATAATCGAATCAAACATAGTACAATAAAAATGAGATCTATTGATGTTCGTGACAATTTAGTCATGGAGTCGGTATATTTCCGCATTAAAATGCTGGATCCACGCAAACAAAGGTTTAATGTAGGTGACTTAGTACGCATTTCAAAACACAAGACTGCATTTGAGAAATCGTACTTACTAAACTGGTCAGCTGAAATATTCACAGTCTCCAATGTGCAGAGGACGAATCCTCGAACATATATCTTAAAGAATAGAAAGAGTGAAGAAATTTCAGGGTGCTTTTACACAGAGGAATTGCAGAAGAGCTCTGTACCAGATGTATTCCTCTTCGAACGTGTAATAAGACGTCGTGGGAATAGAGCGCTAGTTAAATGGCTGGGATTTAAGTCATCAGAAAACAGCTGGATTGATGCAGACGAATTAGTATATGATAAGATGCGTAGTCCTCAGTCACCTCAGTAGTGTACAATGCATGATAGGAGACACGCTATAATAAAAGGCGGAGGTGATATCCTCGACAAATTACCAGTTGAATTACACATTCTACGATATAACTTCTGTGGACTGGGAACAAAGCTTGAGAAACGCTTGGCTCGCAGCGATAAAGGTATTAACCTACTCGACAAAGCCTGCCTGGAGCACGACCTAGCCTACGCCGCAAATAAAGATCTCCAAGCACGTCACGTCGCAGACAGAATTTTAGCTGATAGAGCCAAGGAAATAAGACGAAGAAAAATGGTTCAAATGGCTCTGAGCACTATGGGACTCAACTGCTGAGGTCATTAGTCCCCTAGAACTTAGAACTAGTTAAACCTAACTAACCTAAGGACATCACAAACATCCATGCCCGAGGCAGGATTCGAACCTGCGACCGTAGCGGTCTTGCGGTTCCAGACTGCAGCGCCTTTAACCGCACGGCCACTTCGGCCGGCAGACGAAGAAAAGACATTGTTATAGGTCGACGTGTGGCTGCATTCGTTGTTGATAAAACCATGCACGGTAAAATTAAGTTACGCCTAGGATTGATGATTTTCAAACGAATGATGAAAGCAGCGCGGTCCGCTTTGCGGGAGAAAAGAAGAAGTAAGGCTGCTTGAAAAGCGGCATTCTCGTATCGATGTGTGCCGCTAAGCACGCAATGATGAGTAAGAAGAACAACAAGAAGAACGGTACAACTAAACCACCTCGCGTTCTACCTTTGCCCAAGACACCAGGCAGAATTTTTCCGTTCCTCGTTCCAGCCCTTGCGGCTCTATCAGCTGTAGGCTCACTCACTGCTGGGGCTGCGGCTGTAGCGAAAACAGTCAAGAATGCTCAAAACGCCCAGGCGCAGATAGAGGAGGCAAGAAGGTATAATCGTGTCATGGAAGCTGCAGCCATTGGAAAGGGTCTATACTTGAAACCGTACAGGAAAGGACCTGGCCTCTTCATAAATAAAAAAAGCCTGTTAACCATTCTACCTGATCGAGCGCTCACGAATAAAGATCTCCTTGAGGTTGTGAAAGAAAAACTCCACATTCCAGGATTCCGTGGTGTCTTTATGCGAGATACATTACCGAAGACAATGTGGCGAACTAATGAATGCGGAATTGTGAATTTAGATGTTGCAGGCGGTCCAGGAATCCACTGGGTCTCATATGTCAAGAAAAGTGTAAATACAGTTTATTATTTTGATTTATTTGGAGATTTACAGCCACCTGAAGAATTACAACGGTACTTCACGGGCAAAAGACGTGTCTTGTACAATTTTCATCGATATCAGTGATTTAACACATACTTGTGTGGACATCTATGCATCATGTTCCTCCTCACATGCTCAACATCCAGGACGGTTGATGTACATAAGAACCATCATTGAACGTCGACCCCATCAGTTGAGGTTCAGATGCGATGTCGTACACTCTGACGTTAAAAGAACGGGCGTCTGTATTACGTGCAAATTACTTCGCACCAATTGATTTAAGTTCTGGTGATGGTGTACTGAGTTGATTGCTCTGGAGACGTATAACAGCATCCCAAATATCACACAGGCCAACAATAAACTGCATCTGGAAACTGACGGTAAGAAGGAGATTCTAGAAATACAACTGGGTGCCTAAGACATTGATGATTTAAACGAAGTCTTTAAACGCTCTGGAAAGGGAATTGAACTACGTGTAAACATCAATACGCTTAAATCTGAAATACGAACAGAGAAGGCGACGATTGACTTTAGGCAGAAAGGTTCAATAGGTCCACTGCTAGGTTTTGCGAAAGACCGTGTTTTGGTGAAGGATTCCAGTAAATTCTATGCATCAGATCAGGCTGTGGACATACTACCAGTCAGTACGATCCACGTTGCGTGTAATATAGCTACAAAATCATATCTCAAAGATAAGTTGATTCACTCTATTTACGGATTCTTCCCTACAGTTGGAAGCGGGTATAAGAAAGTTCAGACCCCACAAACGTGATATACCTCCCGGTGACAGTTCAGACATTGGACTACCTGGAGCTGCGTATTGTGGATCAGAATAATCAACTTGTCGACCTTTGGGGTGAAGAAATCATTGTACGACTGCATCTAAGACAAGATGGGGGTAAGGTATAAAGCTAGCACGTGGAGCTCTTAGTCAGTCAGTGTGCCACAGAAGCGCAAGGTGATAACACGCCTTAATTACGAGTTCCTTATTTCAATTGGTCTCAAGCCGCGCGATGACGTCACTGAGAATAACGCAGTCAGTGGCGTATGATGATCAAATTATACGTCATGAATTCCACTCACATAAACCCTACGCATCAAGCATATTTAACAAAAATGATGAAATTAGGATTGTTATTCAACACCAGGACGCGTTAACACTCCCTTGCAAGACCTTCTTACATCTGGACTTTACATTTAAGAAAACTGATGGCGCTGCAGTAACACTCTCGAAGTTGTCACGTAATGCTCTAATATTCCTTTTTCAATAGATCCGTTATGAACGTAATGGAATAGAAATCGCCCCCACACGTGATGTCGGGCTAGCATCAACCCTTGAGACGTACGTTTCAGCCTCAATCTCCGATTAGAACAACTTGGAAAATGCAGGTTGGTTCATAGACCACCAGATGTTGAATACAGCCGATTTACTGCTTGCGCGCCTCTAAAAATGCTTATGGGTCATTTTGAGGACATGCAACGAATTATTATGAACACCAAAGAGGAACTTATTTTGGTGTGGAGTGCAAGTGACACCACGTCGAAATCAAGATTAATAGCGTACTATGGAAAATGCCCCACATCAGTGTTGCTGACGAGGAACGCTTGAAATTTTTAAAAGTTCTGAATGTAGGCACTTATATGCCACTAACATGTCAGGCATGGAAGCGTTTTGAATACCCTGTCTTACCTAAAGCTCCAACACATACGTGGGCTATTAAACATCAGTTCAATTGGAAGCACCTCGATTCATCATACTTGCATTTTAAATTCAAAGGCGGGGGGATGTATCAAAAGACTCAAGTGAATTTGACCACTGCTAGTTAACTACGACAAAGTCTGTTTGAATTCGGAATACTACCCATACGAGAATTTACATCTACAGTGGGACAGAAATGTACACAGTCAAGCATTTGACATGTATGAGAGATTCTGTGCATCTTACTATGAAGGATGTCTACTCAGCCCACAGAATTACAAGAAGTTGGCAGTAATAATCGTGATTGACTGCTCAAAAGAGAATGAGATAATTCAATCAGGACCGGTAGACGTACGGATTGAATCTGAATCTTCAAAAACTTCCCAGATCACACTGCAGCGTATGCTCTAGTTCTGCATGACCGTGTTGTTAACTACTGTCCACTCACAGGTGTTGTACAGCCAGTTGTATAAATTAATAGGTGCTCTGCTAGCTCCAGCACAGTTCATGATGTTACCTCAGACTGTAAGGATCGTAGCTGACGTCCAAGGGTTCTATTACAACGAACGCAAGCGATTCATAGTTAAAGACTGTGCAATAATAGCCTTCACACAGAGTGATGGAATAATAGCAACATTCACAGCAAGCATCGCATCACCGAAGGATTTGAAGTGTATTAAAACAAGGAGAAGTGCAAAGTGGCTAACACGTTTCTTTCATGGACTCCACTGGAACGATCCTGGTATACCTTATAAAGAAATGATGACGTCACTTCGAATATTCGATCATCCTGAGACCATCATCTACGTCAAAGGCAAGGAGGAAATCGCATGGATGCAGCGAATCTTCAATTTTACACCTATTCAGGACCTGGTATCCTGCGGGTGCCCTGCTATCCATAAGCTCAAGCAGAAGATGTATGGAAATAGTCTTGTACCTGTTTATGAAAATGTGAAATTCTTTTAGATTGGATTAATGAAAATAAATTAATTCTTAACTCAGATTTTGGGTGTATTTCTTTGTATGTAGCTCCCACTGAGACAGCACATAGCTTTGCCCAGATCATTTGTTCAAGGAGAGATACTTTCAGCCATGTTTGCTACATGTCTTTGGAAGCAGACAAGATCGTGGGCCACCTGCTCCCAAAAACTTATAGGCGTAATCCCATGCAATGATTAAATATATTTTGTTATCTTCCATCTTAAACTTCACATCGTTAATAGCACTCATCTTCAGCAAAACTAATAATGCAATAGGAGATAGGGTTTTTTTAAATAAGAACAACAAAGATTTTTTTCTTGGTTTATTCAGTTCACACAAATACAACATAGTTCTTGGGGTACAATGTAGTTTTTGATGTACAAATTGGCCCTGATTTTCCAATGCAGAAATACTTTTAGCTTAGATACTACAACTGTAACACTGATTGGAATTTTTTTATAAATCTACACTAAAGACTAATGCGGAGATACTTTCTTTACTACTACAACTAAATTCCACAGCCCCAGTAGCATAGCTTTTACAACAATTCTGATGGACTGTGCACGCTTAGAATATACTCGTAATTTCAACAGTCGACAATAGCGAAGGTTTTTAGAGTAACAATTGTGAAGGACTGTGAGCTATATATACACTTAAAAACTATCCTGACTTGGATGGCTACTCGTATTCTTTCTCTCACTCAATGAGAGTCCCCCACCCCCTTCTCTCGCTAAAAGTGAGTAGTGTGAGTACGGGAGAGTTTCAACCCTATCATAACAAATGACCCTTTTATCGTCACGAGGCGACACACTTTAGACTGCAGTAGTCTGCCATACCATATGCGGTGGCTGTGGTTCAGCACCACGAACACCGCTGCACAGACACTGCAAATTGTCTTCGATAGATAGGGCTCTCAATGCCATACGACGCACGCACTTAGCCAGCCTCTGGGTGGCACCTTCCAATGTGCGATACGCATACATTTTTGAGTGTAGACGTACAAACTCCACAATCGGCAATCCATTCGCCTCGCCCTTCGTAAGATCGATAACTCTCTTATTCTGTAGGATAATACCATAAGGATTATCGGCCGTGGATGAGGATGTGTCGAATTCATTACCGTGGCACCTCATTACTTCATATGGATTGCAGTTCTTCATGCAATAGATGAAGCTAGCTGTATCCATGTAAAGTAATTTAGGATCTGCAAAATGAGTTTTCGCAAACTCATAATGAAAGTGGTACACGTGGAGTTTGGATAGGTGCAGTATGCACATGCCCACATACATAGGTTTCGTAAACTCTACTGCAGTCTTCGCCGTCTCCACTGCAACAAAGCTGTCATTGAATATGGTGACCCGCTTAAAAATTTGGTCTGGCAATGCATTTTCTTATGCCATAATGCCTTTCCCATTCGGTTCTAATCAAAATTTCACGTAGTTCCCTCAAATTCTCCATTGTGTTCCCGAAAATTGAATTATTCACTAATTTGTAAAAATCTTTTTCAGAGACACACATTACAGAAGCTGTCAGCCTCGTATTCAAATCAATATACTCCCACAACCAGAGGGGTGATTCTAACTAGGTACATACCCAAGCTGGGGCACTGCTGGAAGTTATGATAATGAATAATGTATCTCCGCTTATCCCCCAGCGTTGTGATCAGTTTTGGCGTGGAGCCTCCTCGCGGAACTAGTTGCTATGGGCGCAGCGGCAAATCGGTGTGCGCATCATGCAAGCTAATAGGGTATGTGAGTTCTGCCTCTACCACATACCCTACATCAGAATCAGCTGCCATACACCCCATGATTTTTCCACCTAATCCCTTGCATTTGTCTTCGGGCACCTATGGAAACTCACCAACCCGCAGTGATTGCTGCATGGCGTGCCCGTATAAGTTACTCACGTCGAGGTACATTATATAACTCAAATCAAGGGATGCGTTGAACCTGTCACCTGTCTGCAGGTTATTTGCCTTCGTGTGCCTGTGGACACATTGGCAATGTCCCCCATGGATTCCTCGCTCAAAGAAAAGAAACATATCAGCATTGGTCAACAATTCAATGCTGCAGTTCGTTTTCTTGAGGATCGCGTCCCAAGACAACCCAGGTGCCGTGTGATAAAAGGCGTGATCCAGAGACTATGTGGTCACGCATAGACTCCGTAATTTCTCGAAAACGTCCGTGAGCAAGCGCACGTCTATGTCCACGTAAAGCCGTGCGTATTCTCCTAAAGTGGAAATATTGAATTTCCACCAGACATTCATGGCCTGCTCATACTCTATATCGGCTATGGCATCGCCTGTAAGGTTTCTGGAGAATGCAGTTATGTCGGGTAGCCTGGTTTCATCGGGTTTCGCCATACTATCCACATAATCATATGGGAAAACCACCTTCCTGGTGACAAGTTGAAAGTTTTCCTCATCAGGAAATGCAGCTCGAGTGATATGCATATCCCCCTGAGGTAGAGTTGCAACGACCTTCTCGAGTGGCGCCTGCATAAAACGTGCATATGAAGGAATCGGAGCGTAATTCTTGGCGTCATTCGTTTGAAGAACGAAATGTATTTCTCCAGGCTCTCAGGCAGGACACTGACCTGATCTTTCGCCAAACCTAACTCAGCCAAGTGCTCAACTCTAAAGTGAGCGTCATACCCACTTAAATTGTGGAAGAAAACGGGTATGTGTATTGGTAGCTGGTACTTCAAATTGCACGCCTTGTGAGCTGCGACACCGAACTTTCCCATAAGATGACAATGGTCCTAACGAGGATTTTCCGCTTTTCTGTCTAACGGCAGCCCACAAATATGACAGTCACATTATTATACTAATCTTCATTCTCCTTCGATTTGGTCAGGGATACGTTGCCGCTGTAAAGCTTATCAACCTCCTGTGAAAATTTTTCGAGCTCAGTGAGCAGCCAAACCACAGAGGTGTCCCCTACAAAAGATTTGCGGCGGCTATATGACGATACAATTTGGTACGCTGCCGCATATGGTACGTGTTTCTCTGTAAATGTGGTGTGTGAGGCTGTAGGGTCACCTTCATAGCGGGTCACAGGGGTGAGGAGGCATTCAAAGTCAGCGTACACTACAAACGGGAATCGCTCATGGTGGTGTGCGTTCTTGAACTTTATGAATTTGTTGTCCTCAATAGGCATAATAACACGTACGTGTCCTTGGAAGCACAGTCTATTAGATGCGTCACTAATAACCTGTCTGAGGAGAAATAATTCAGACACCTTAAGCAAATATGTTTTACACGACAATCTGTTGGTAGTTGAGCAGAAAAGATTTGGGACTGTCTTTGATCCACACATAGTGATAATTATCACCTTCAGAGAAGAGCAGCATGTTTACATGCAGCTCACGCTCACTGGGCAATTTTGAGAAATGGAAGGTGCAACTTAACCTTCCAGTACTGGTGGTGGTAAAACTCTACCTAAGTACGAAGATTACCATCGCTTTGTGATGTCCTACCGCTGCTGCAAGCTACCGTCTGTAGTAAATGGTTTCTTAAATTCGTGTGGTCCACGAAATTACTGGCCCCTGCAAGTTATTGCCAGGTATTAATAATTTATAGCGGGAGGTTTTCACCAAACGGTAAAAATTTGAATGCAACGGATAACGCAAAATTTTTTTAACCACTACAGAAGGCACCTTTACAGGGCTTAATAGGCAGTATATACCTTATTTGCTTTCATAACCCAGGATTCGACTGTGGTACTGACTTTCACCTATTCTTTATGATGGAGGGAGCAAATAATCAGTCGAGGGTAGAGATTAACTGACATTTATTCAGTACCGATGGTGGTTCAACAACTAGTCGTGTTTCTGTTGCAACACACATCACAACTAGTCTCTCTAGTTAACATGATTCAGTTTCGCCACGTAGTTATGGAATGGGACAGGGGAGCAAGACCTGGCTTCAATGTAATTTCATACAGACACACAATTATACCTAAACCCATGCTTATTACGTTGAATTGCTATAGGTGACTCAGAACAAGTTCAGCAAAGACACTACAAACAAAATTAGGTCAGGGTGGAAGAATATTTCGCAAGTCTTTATCAAATCAATGGACATTAACGTCTGATACTTTTCATAGTGGCACGAATTTAAACCATGTATTTTACTTAACGCACAACATCATCAACAAGTCAAATCGTTATGGGGGAGCTCATGAAACATCATCACTTCAATGCTACCCAACGTAAGTGGTCAAGTTTCAGTAGCCAAAAGAAATCCAGAAAAATACGGACAAACAAGATTATTCCTTACTTGTGTTACACTCGCCCATTATCGTATGATTATTCATCGTGTACAATACATTTTCAGACCGAAACTATAATTTATCAATGTAGCTGTTGCTTCAACCGATAACGTGGCGCGAAAGCAAGTTCACAAAGAAAACATATGGAAAATAAATGAAAATCGCCCAAAGTAAATGAAAGAGCAGATTAAAATACACTACCGGCCATTAAAATTGCTACACCAAGAAGAAATACAGGTGGGAAACGGATATTCATTGGACAAATATATTATAGTAGAACTGACATGCGATTACATTTTCACGCAATTTGGGTGCATAGATCATGAGAAATCAGTACCCAGAACAACCACCACTAGCTGTAATAACGGCCTTGATACGCCTGGGCATTGACTCAAACAGAGCTTGGATGGCGTGTACAGGTACAGCTGCCCAAGCAGCTTCAACACGGTACCACAGATCATCAAGAGTTGTGACTGGCGTACTGTGACGAGCCAGTTGCTCGGCCACCATTGACCAGACACTTTCAGTTGGTGAGAGATCTGGAGAATGTGCTGGCCAGGGCAGCAGTCGAATATTTTCTGTATCCAGAAAGGCCCGTACAGGACCTGCAACATGCGGTCGTGCATTATCCTGCTGAAATGTAGGTTTTCGCAGGGATCGAATGAAGGGTAGAGCCACGGGTCGTAACACATCTGAAATGTAACGTCGACTGTTCAAAGTGCCGTCAATGCGAACAAGAGGTGACCGAGACGCGTGACCAATGGCACCCCATACCATCACGCCGGGTGATACGCCAGTATGACGATGACGAATACACGCTTCCAATGTGCGTTCACCGCGATGTCGCCAAACGCGGATGCGACCATCATGATGCTGTAAACAGAACCTGGATTCATCCGCAAAAATGACGTTTTGCCATTCGTACATCCAGGTTCGTCGTTGAGTACACCGTCGCAGGCGCCCCTGTCTGTGATGCAGCGTCAAGGGTAACCGCAGCCATGGTCTCCGAGCTGATAGTCCATGCTTCTGAAAACGTCGTCGAACTGTTCGTGCAGATGGTTGTTGTCTTGCAAACGTCCCCATCTGTTGTCCCAGGGATCGAGACGTGGCTGCACGATCCGTTACAGCCATGCGGATAAGATGCCTGTCATCTCGACTGCTAGTGATACGAGGCCGTTGGGATCCAGCACGGCGTTCCGTATTACCCTCCTGAACCCACCGATTCCATATTCTGCTAACAGTCATTGGATCTCGACCAACGCAAGCAGCAATGTCGCGATACGATAAGCCGCAATCGCCACAGGCTACAATCCGACCTTTATGGAAGTCGGAAACGTGATGGTATGCATTTCTCCTCCTTACACGAGGCATCACAACACCGTTTCACCGGGCAAAGCCGGTCAATTGCTGTCTGTGTATGAGAAATCGGTTGGAAACATTCCTCATGTCAGCACGTTGTAGGTGTCGCCACCGGCGCCAACTTTGTGTGAATGCTCTGAAAAGCTAATCATTTGCATATCACAGCATCTTCTTCCTGTCGGTTAAATTTCGCGTCTGTAGCACGTCATCTACATCTACATCTACATTTATACTCCGCAAGCCACCCAACGGTGTGTGGCGGAGGGCACTTTACGTGCCACTCTCGTTACCTCCCTTTCCTGTTCCAGTCGCGTATGGTTCGCGGGAAGAACGACTGTCTGAAAGCCTCCTTGCGCGCTCTAATCTCTCTAATTTTACATTCGTGATCTCCTCGGGAGGTATAAGTACGGGGAAGCAATATATTCGATACCTCATCCAGAAACGCACCCTCTCGAAACCTGGCGAGCAAGCTACACCGCGATGCAGAGCGCCTCTCTTGCAGAGTCTGCCACTTGAGTTTGCTAAACATCTCCGTAACGCTATCACGGTTACCAAATAACCCTGTGACGAAACGCGCCGCTCTTCTTTGGATCTTCTCTATCTCCTCCGTCTTCGTGGTGCAGCAATTTTAATGGCCAGTAGTGTACACTGAATGAGTGAATTTCCGTCAAGCACAGAGCAATAGTATGATCGTGACCTTAAGGCCCATGGTGCGTGGCATGACCAAGGCACAAACGCAAAGTTCTACTGAAATTCGAATAAATTATGAACATAAATACACTTATCGGGTTTAGTGGTAATCTCGCACCTGATTTCAGCATGTGGACTTCATTACCGAGCAGATTTTAGACAATCTAATACCTTTGTTAACATTACCAAAACGAGAGCTGCGTCTCCATGTCCGTCCAGTGCCGCGACCCAGGAACAAATGCTCGACCGGACAACTCGCCTAACCATTCTTCGTTCAAAAGGTTGTGGAGGGGATAGTTCGCCAACCTATCAGAGCCAATCCTCGGGCCTTCGCGATCTCTTTGACTTGACTTGCATGCCATCTTTGCTAAACTTGTTCACGTTTAGGGCTACCACAGAACGAGTCTACACATGCAACACTACGACCTCTGGCCAGAACATTCTGCTACATCACTTAGTATCTCATTCATACAGTCCAAGGTCGCATACGGGAAAGGATACAAGGAAACGTGGCACTCATGAAATAAAATGAATAAATAAATAAATAAACACCACTTGGTCCATTCTCTTCTCTTTGTCATACACGGAATTCGCTTCTGCAGAGTCAAAACGCTCTGGCTATTGTTCTCCTGTACCGGAATTTATTGGAACAAATATGGAACGCGACAACAAGGTCCGTTTCAAGGGGACTGACAACGATATGCTTGTCTTGCTCATCTGACTTGCTTTTCTTCTCCAGTCCGTAAACATGAACCGATATACTGGTATTCTATGCCTCATATTTAGGTATGTCCTGGATCTTGTCAGGGGACTCTGTAACATCAAAGTTATGAAACCCACGAATATTATCACCTACATGGTATGTACTTGGACACTCAGGATCATCTCTGTAATTGTACTTTCTTTGGCAAGCCAGGATTGACCATGCTAAACAAGCCTGATCATTTCTATTTTCGTCATTAATGCATGCCCTCTCGTTAGCTATATCTTCAGGGAGCTTGATAGAGCTGGACCCTCCATTTACCAGATCGTAGACATATGTATGGATGTCCAGATGTAGTATTCGGCTAAGTGCTTTGGCTGAGCCTCTCACTTCCATCTCGGAAAAACGGCCCAATATAGCACTCAAGGTGGATTTACGAAGCCACTCGCCGATTGATGCGGTCCGCGTTATCACTCCATTATCTCCCAAAGATAGTGAAGACTTTGTCTCTTCAACAGCTGACTCAACTTTGGGAGGGTGCCATAATTCGATGCAAAGCACCACACTGCATTTAATGACGGGATACCGCGGATCATTGACTATCTTGAGGAGCTCCATTTAAACAACAGCAAGCCACGTCCTTAGAAAACCAACAGGGTCGCGGTACCCTTCTGCCGGGTTCTCGATCCTGATGAACGAGATTCGCTCCTCAAAAGCGTGTGCAATCACCGAGTGCTCCAACTGTGGTATTCTATCACTGACCTCACGCCCTTCACTAAAAGGACGGGGGAGGGAACTGCCACTAGCCGTGGGTTGACTATGACGATATTGAGCAGGCGGTGCGGTCTGCTATGTCTGGTCGATGGGCGGTGGCAGGGGTGAGGCGGCGGTGTCAGGCCACTGGGACAATCAGCACTCGGAGCGTAGTGTATAACGCTGGCCCGGAACTGCAGATTAGCCAGTCCGCTGCCGCGCAGGCGGTCGTGCGGTGCCGCTGCCCGCCGCCGCCACCCCCAACTCCACGTGGGGAAGGGGAGTGGGGGCCTCGCGATGCCTGGCTCGATGTCGCGCAGGTCCGGGCGGCCGATAGCTTTGCTGTGATGGGCGCAACGCATGGCTCAGCTCGTCGTGCTGGAGTTTTAATAACAGTGCGCTGCGACTCGACACGCAAAAAAAAGCATAGCGCTATAGAGCATGTGTAAATAGAGTAATATGGAAATATGATTGATAATATGAGTATTAAATCTATAATTATAGTCATCTTGTTCGTTCCTGGACCACGGCTCAATCACAGAAGCCATCCCCTCGTCAAGGACATCTGGGTCGAAGTCTTCATCCGTAGCAAACTGCGCCTGGATAAATGCATGCCGCAGAATCTGTGCATATAATTCGGCAAGCCGATCCAAATGACCTGTAGCAAAAAAAATTAGAAGTAGAGAATATGTTTGAACAGAAAAAAATGTAATTACATATCGATGGAACCGAATCTTACGCAGGTGAGATGGCTCGTCCCTCTGGCGAAGAAGAAGACCATTGTCTAAATTACGCGGTGTACCGCACCCGATTCATCTACAACAACAATGAAGTATACGTTATTTTACGGTACTACGGCACACTCGAGATATTAGGAAAACAGAAATGAAATTTCATACTCAAGTTTTTGAGGTGAAGGGGTTGGATTCCCCCTTCCCAGTGCATCGTCCAGCGCGTCCAACACTTCATCGAAGAATGCTGAAATGATGAGAAAAAAAAATTCAATTTCAAACATGAACAGAGCAGTTCTGTATTTCTAAATGGGGCTTCAAATTCTAAATAACACTAATACGAAAGTATTAAGTTACGTGGGAACTTGCTCAGGCGAGGGCGTTTCCCCTCCGGTGAAGTTGGCTGAGGATCGCTTCATGATGGTCGAGACACGCAGGCTGACAGACAGACTGTATCAGAATAAGGGTGAACACATGAATGCTGGGGTTTAAACAGGATCCCGAGCGTCCTCCTACGTCACCAAGACGCTAGCTAATGGGCGTTGAGCTTCCTGGGGTGAACCCACTAGCACACCTGGCTACTAGAAGCTGAACTAGCCAGATGCATGCAAAACCTCGAAGAGACCTGAGTATCTGATAATTTATGGATTTAAAGGAAAAGAATTCATGCTACTTGGAATTCATGCTGGGTGATACTGAATTCAGCCTCTGCATCTGGAGTCATTACGTGTTTTACGATCTCAGCTGAGGAGAATGCAATCAGATATATTCAGGATAAAGAAGGGAGGTATTTTTATTGCATCTCGCTCAAAATCTGCGATTTTCGACGGTGAATGTTGTATGAAGGAAATTCTATGTTGCTGGTATTAAAAGTAGTGTTTGTTACATTTCGCTTAGCTTCGTAAACGCTGAAGCAAATGATTTAGAAAGTCTTCAGATGATAAAAACGGGAATTTTAGTATTTAGGAATGTTGTGCAGAGGAAAAGTTGAAATTATAAAATTAGCGCTATCGACGGCTTATATGAGCGATGAAAGTTTAGTAAATTATTCTACCGTGATGATGGAAAAGTTTTACATAAAAAATGTATAGTGTTATATATGTTTCTTTAGAGCTCTTTAGTAGATGTCTTGCTAAGTCTGGAAATGTTGTTGAGCGTAACGATTGAAGAACTTTGTCTTCAGATGATAAAATGGAGAATTTTAGTATTTAGGAAAGGCGTACAGTGTAAAAGATGAAATTTAAAAACAAATTAGCACTACCGACGGTTTATATGAGCGCTGAAGGTTTAGTAAATTATTCTAACGTGATGATGGAAAATTTTTTTACGTAGAAATGTAAAGTGTTATTCGATTCGAACTCTTTAGAACTGGAGTACGTGTTTAATAGATGTCTGGAAATGTTTCTCAGAGGTGAATATCACGTTAATTGATACGTGCAATGGAGTAATAAAGCAATGGAAAGAACTAACCCCCACTGTAAATTATTATTATTCTGTCGCGCATTTTCTTCAAATTTAAATGTGTGTGAAATCTTCTGGGACTTAACTGCTAACGTCATCAGTCCCTAAGCTTACACACTTCTTAACCTAAATTATCCTAAGGACAAACATACACACCCATGTCCGAGGGAGGACTCGAACCTCCGCCGGGAGCAGCAGCACAGTCCATGACCGCATTTTCTTGAGCATAGTTATAGCTTTTGTACTGAAGTGTTATATGTTTCAAACTCTTTAGAGCTGGAGTACGTGTTTTAATAGTCTTTCAATGCTTGGAAAAGTTTTCTCGATATTATTAAACGCAACGATTGAAGGTGCTGTTAAGAACACCTACGTGGTTCCTATTCTGGGGGCGTCTGGCTGGCGCCGCGGCATATGAAAGTTCTGCCGGGCATCGGCAGGTGCAGGCGTGTCCGGCTAGCAGGCATGAGTGTTCTCAGAGAAAGCGAGAATATTTGTGTCTGGCAAACGTCAGCAGGTCTGAAAGTAGGCTAGTCGGTTGTCGTTCTCATTATTAATGGATATCAACGCGCTTGGTCGCCCGAGATGGGAGCGCGACACACATACAGCCAGACGACGACGTGACGTATCGCGAAGCACTGTAGCGGAGAACTAGGTGAGTTCTTCGGTCGGAGCCAGTTGCCTCCTGTGTGATAGGTGTTTGCATGCGTTGTGCGAAGAATTTATTTGTAGGACCGTACTCTTCCTATTCATATCTTCAAGCATTAATGCTCAGCTGAATGAGTGAATGTAATACAGCTATTAAAATACGGACTACCGATATCTCAGCCTATTGTGGTGGTAACATGAAACTAATGCTGTAGATAGATAATAAATTTATAGAAATTTAAACAAATTATATTCAAATTGAAAGGCATCATGAGCAGCCTCTAGTAGGGGCAGCACCGTACTAACTCCCCTCAGCTGCAGGAGTAAGCTCTTAGAGCAAAATTCGCGCACTTTTTCCGAGTGGATTGTGGTACTGCTTCTAATTGTTTAAATAAAGACTTACGTCCAGAGCTGAATGAGTGCATATAATGCAGCTATTAAAACACCGACAGCTGGCAGGAGTGGCCGAGCGGTTCTAGGCGCTACAGTCTGGAACAGCGCGACCGCTACGGTCGCAGGTTCGAATTCTACCTCGGGCATGGATGTGTGTGATGTCCTTAGGTTAGTTAGGTTTAAGTAGTTCTAAGTTCTAGGGGACTGATGACCTCAGAAGTTGAGTTCTATAGTGCTCAGAGCCAAAACACCGACAACTGTTATCTCAGCCCCTTGTGGCGGTAACACGACTCTAATGCTGTAGGTAGATAATGAATTTAAACAAATTTAAAGAAATTTAAACAAATTTATACAAATTTATAAAAATTATATTCGAATTGAACGACATGATGAGCAGGCTCTAGTGGAGGCAACACAATACTAACTCCCGTCAGCTGCAGAAGTAAGCTCTTAGAGCGAAATTCACGCCAAGAGGATGGCGAACACACTTGATGGTGGTACTGCGTGTAATTGTTTAAATAAAGACTTATGTCCAGTTCATAGGTTAGTAGAGATAGCCCAAGTGCCTTTTCTTTTGCGTAATTTTCTTAGGTTAGTGGAGGTAGCCCTTTCTTTCCCGCCCTCTTCTTAGGTTATTAGAAGTAGCCCAATTTAGCTATCTTCCCCCGAAAAGCCACCATCTTGAATTACGTCAGTAGCGTCATCAGCTGACGTCATGGCCGCCATCTTGGATAATGGTACTAAGGGTGATGCCCTCCCTGGGGTGACGCCACCCTTCCGCCATCTTGGATAACGGCACTTTGGGGTGACATATAGGATGTCCCATTACTCTCAGGGCTCATTTTCTGGCAACCGGCAGCGGCTGCTCTCCCTCGCACTTTCTCGAAAGCGTCAGCAACAAATTATCGCTTTGGGCAGTATAAAATGCTTTACTTTTGTTGAGTGATGCTCCACAAAACGTCTACAATTTGCATTTCACATTTGATAGCAACGGAGGCAGAGGAACCGTTTTAATATTATGAGTATTGTATTACACTAATATCACAGACATGAATAGGGCTCAAAATTAATTTTATAATTTTCGATTCACTCAGAACACATCACTACGTTGTTTACCGTTATTATAATGATTTATATCTCATTTCTTCTCCTTTTGGATGCGATTCTCCATGCAAAATTCTCATCAACAATTCGTATATTTTCGTCAAGTCACAGTAAATGTGATGTGTTATATTTTCCTCTCGTTGTTCGATTTCTTACAGGAAATGAGTGCAATAAACTATGAATATCTTGAAATGCATGCTCTGTATCAACGCAGTCACACTGCACAATTTGAGCTCCAAGTATGGATGCACAGAGAACTTAACGGTGATCAAAAGTGAGATTCAAGGTATTCAATTAAATTAAAACCAACAAAATTGCCCACTTTTAAACCACCCAGAGTGTAAGGAAATTGCTAATGCCGGTGTCAACAAACGTCTACACAGTTACCTAATGGCTGTTACACAGATTCAACACAGATGGACCACAATGGCTCAAAATGGTTCATATGGCTCTAAGCACTATGGGACTTAACATCTGACGTCATCAGTTCCCTAGACTTAGAACTACTTAAACACACATCCGTACCCAATGCAGGATTCGAACCTGCGACCGTAGCAGCCGCGCGGTTCCGGACAGAAGCGCCTACGAAGCTCTTCAGAAACGTTTCTGTTGTGAAGAAACTTGGTATTCACATAGCAGACATCTATGACCATCAACGCAGTGTTCTGAGTTGTGTTAAAAAATTTCTTCTAGCAATTTGTGGCTCTATTAATTGAAACGAAAAATATGAACCTAGAATGCACTGGTCAGTGCCGCGATTAGAACTAGACACCACTGGGAGCTACTCTGTCTCATTGCAATAGTAGCACCTGAGCCCCATAACGCAACGTTAAAGAAAGGAACAGTTGTTACTTATGTGAAGTATGGCAGTCCTGGAGTCCAAAAATTAAATTTCGTGTCTCACTGTTCATAGAATTATGTTGCATAAGTCATCGAAATGAAAAGGGAATGACAAGCGAATTAAGAGGAACAACTCAGGACCACATGCTGAAATAAATGCACTATCACAGGGTTGCCGAGTATTTGGAACGATGTTACCAATTCTTAGCTGTACCAGAGGAAGCTGTGTAACGAAACGCTTCTCGTTCGTATCTTACATAGGCTCTCAGAGGGGATACTATCTCCAGTGTCCTTCAGATATGTATGTATGTTTGAAGGAACAGTCACTGCTGTGATCTGCACTATATGAGATACAGAAAATGTGTTCGTAGTTTCGAATGCGATGAGACCCACCGTTGGAATCAAACCTCCCTGTGTCACCTGTTATCGCACAATCTCTGTGATTCCCGCAAAGGAAGAGACTTACTATTACCACAGCCTTTGCCTAGGTATGTGAATACTTTTTGCAGTGTCTGTGTTTAGCGGTCCATTATGCAATGCCCTTCAGACTTGCATGCATGCACGCGCAATGCTAAAAGCAGGGACACGCCACTGGGTTGGGAATTTCTTTCAAACTAGGTAGCTATCCTTGGCGCATATATTGAAAAACTTCTCATAGAGCTGGGTCGGAAGTAGTTACAATAAGTCGACAATCGAGATTGAAATTCCGAAGAATTTGAAAGTATTGAGTAACAGTGTGATAGCATGAGCCCTGAGAAGAATAAAAAGCTGTATCGGTACTGACCGGTAACCAAGACAATAAGTCAGCATTCGACTGTTGCACAGTGGGCCTGTAAAACAAGGCATTAGACAATAACAGAGCTCAATATTGCTGTTTTGCTCTGCTGTGGTGGGACAGGTTTCAAAGGATTGAACAAAGTCGTTAAAGGCTGATGATCTGTAATTAAATACAAGTTCCAAAAGTACTAATATTTGTGGAACTTGGCAACACCATACATAATGGCGAGAAACTCTTTTTCAAGTTAACTGTACTGGCACTGTAACTTGTGGAAAGTTTTCGAGGTAAAAGCAATGGGCCTATCAGGTGAACGAATTCTATGGGAAAGTATAGCTCCAATCCCATACAAAGAAGAGTCTATAGGTAAGACAACCAGCTTAGCTGAATCAAAATGACTGAGAAAGCGACCGCTAAACAATACGTCATTTAAACGCTGAAATACACTCCTGGAAATTGAAATAAGAACACCGTGAGTTCATTGTCCCAGGAAGGGGAAACTTTATTGACACATTCCTGGGGTCAGATACATCACATGATCACACTGACAGAACCACAGGCACATAGACACAGGCAACAGAGCATGCACAATGTCGGCACTAGTACAGTGTATATCCACCTTTCGCAGCAATGCAGGCTGCTATTCTCCCATGGAGACGATCGTACAGATGCTGGATGTAGTCCTGTGGAACGGCTTGCCATGCCATTTTCACCTGGCGCCACAGTTGGACCAGCGTTCGTGCTGGACGTGCAGACCGCGTGAGACGACGCTTCATCCAGTCCCAAACATGCTCAATGGGGGACAGATCCGGAGATCTTGCTGGCCAGGGTAGTTGACTTACACCTTCTAGAGCACGTTGGGTGGCACGGGATACATGCGGACGTGCATTGTCCTGTTGGAACAGCAAGTTCCCTTGCCGGTCTAGGAATGGTAGAACGATGGGTTCGATGACGGTTTGGATGTACCGTGCACTATTCAGTGTCCCCTCGACGATCACCAGTGGTGTACGGCCAGTGTAGGAGATCGCTCCCCACACCATGATGCCGTGTGTTGGCCCTGTGTGCCTCGGTCGTATGCAGTCCTGATTGTGGCGCTCACCGGCACGGCGCCAAACACGCATACGACCATCATTGGCACCAAGGCAGAAGCGACTCTCATCGCTGAAGACGACACGTCTCCATTCGTCCCTCCATTCACGCCTGTCGCGACACCACTGGAGGCGGGCTGCACGATGTTGGGGCGTGAGCGGAAGACGGCCTAACGGTGTGCGGGACCGTAGCCCAGCTTCATGGAGACGGTTGCGAATGGTCCTCGCCGATACCCCAGGAGCAACAGTGTCCCTAATTTGCTGGGAAGTGGCGGTGCGGTCCCCTACGGCACTGCGTAGGATCCTACGGTCTTGGCGTGCATCCGTGCGTCGCTGCAGTCCGGTCCCAGGTCGACGGGCACGTGCACCTTCCGCCGACCACTGGCGACAACATCGATGTACTGTGGAGACCTCACGCCCCACGTGTTGAGCAATTCGGCGGTACGTCCACCCGGCCTCCCGCATGCCCACTATACGTCCTCGCTCAAAGTCCGTCAACTGCACATACGGTTCACGTCCACGCTGTCGCGGCATGCTACCAGTGTTAAAGACTGCGATGGAGCTCCGTATGCCACAGCAAACTGGCTGACACTGACGGCGGCGATGCACAAATGCTGCGCAGCTAGCGCCATTCGACGGCCAACACCGCGGTTCCTGGTGTGTCCGCTGTGCCGTGCGTGTGATCATTGCTTGTACAGCCCTCTCGCAGTGTCCGGAGCAAGTATGGTGGGTCTGACACACCGGTGTCAATGTGTTCTTTTTTCCATTTCCAGGAGTGTATGTCCTGAGATTCTTGAGACCACACAAAAGGCACACCTTTCTGGAGCAACCATTTCACCAGAGCAGTAAGTTTTGCTGTGTTTGCAATAAACTTAACGTAATACGTTAATTTTCCCTTGACTGCCTCTAACTCCTTCACGTTCTGAGGCTCTGACAAAACTAATCGCAGGCATTTGTGAATGAGCAGGATTAATAACTTGTGCATTTATTTTATGTCCTTATTACTCAGTTTCTTTGTGGAAGCAGATGCACTTTTCCTTTTTGCATGATAAGCCAGGCGCAGTGATCAAATTAAACAAGCATTCTAAATTTACCGGATGTTCAGCATGTGTATGACCTGTCACAACAATATAGTTTGTACATGAAGGGACTTTGGATGTTATTTGTTCCAGGAATCGCTGAAAAGTAGTAGGAGTTAAAGCCCTTCCAACTGGTAGTCTTTGAAACTGGAACAGTCCCAGGTGAATTGGAGCTCCAACATTAGACGAGTTATGGAGCCCCTTAGGCAGATAGCGTTCAGGGCTGCAAAGTAAACCAACGTGCACTTGGTATGTGTGCCGGGGGACCTCATCCGAGATGTGGAGGGAGCCTTGCCTACGGCTATCGAGCAGTTGTTTGCAGGTTGTGGCTCTGATCGGTAATAACGACGCCTGTCGCATTGCGTTATCAGGCCATCCTCAGTTCATACGAGCGGCTGGAGGAGTAGATGGTGGTGGTGGTGGTGGTGGTGGTGGTGGTGGTGGTAATGACTGCTGGCCTTGAGCGTGGGCTGCAAACAAAGCTCGCAGTTTGTAGCATTGTTCTCCTTTGGCTTGGAGCTGAGTGGAGAGTCGCAACCAAAGGCTATGTCGGCTCAGTGACGGTCTCGGCTGCAGATGTCTAGACCTGCGTTATCTTGTGGGGATCTGTAGGACTGCTCTCGATAGATCACTCCACTGCACTGCAAAAAGGAAGCAGCTACTCGGGTAGCAGAGTAATTGTGGAGTGCACATGAGGGTATTTTGGCTATACGGTAGTTTGAGATGCTCTGATGAACGCTCACGGGTCGATATGCAGCAAAGGAAGTCAGACGGCATTCAGAATAAAGACACTTTGACTGTCAAAATTTTATAAGTAAACTGTCGAAGTATTCGTGACAAAGTTTCCGAATTTACTGCCCCCCAGGAAAGTTCTCGCGCTCAACTTGTTCTTAGGACCGAGACCTGGCTAAAACCCACGGTGAAAGCTCTGAGATATTTCGCGAATCGTAGAACATACAGGGTGGTCAATTGATAGTGTCCGAGCCTAATATCTCACGAAATAAGCATCAAACGAAAAATCTACAAAGAACTAAATTCGTCTAGCCTCAAGGGGGAAACCAGATGGAGCTATGGTTGGCCCGCTAGATGGCGCTGTCATAGGTCGAACGGATATCAACTGCATTTTTTTAAATAGGAACCCTCATTTTTTTATTACATATTCGTGTAATACGTAAAGAAATATGATTAGTTTAGTTGGACCATTTTTTTCGCTTTGTGATACATGGCGCTGTAATAGTCAGAAACGTATAAGTACGTGGTATCACGTAACATTCCGCCAGTGCGGACTGTATTGCTTCGTGATACATTACCCGTGTTAAAATGGACTTTTTACTAACTGCGGAAAAGGTCGATATCGTGTTGATGTATGGCTATCCTGATCAAAATGCCCAACGGCCGTGTGCTATGTATGCTTCTCGGTATCCTGGACGACATCATCCAAGTGTCCGGACCGTTCGCCGGATAGTTAGGCCTACGTTATTTAAGGAAACAGAAAGTGTTCAGCCACATCTGAAACGTCAACCACGACCCGCAACGAATGATGATGCCCAAGTAGGTGTTTCAGCTGCTGTCGCGGCTTATCCGCACATCAGTAGCAGACAAATTGCGCAAGAATCGGGAATCTCAAAAACGTCGGTGTTGGGAATACTACATCACCATTGATTTCACCCGTACCATATTTCTATGCACCAGGAATTGCATGGCGACGACTCTGAATGTCGTGTACAGTTCTACCACTGGATGCAAGAGAAATTATGGGACGATGACAGATTTTTTGCACGCGTTCTGTTTAGCGACGAAGCGTCATTCACCAACAGCGGTAACGTAAACCGGCATAATATGCGCTATTGGGCAACGGAAAATCCACGATGGCTGCGACAACTGGAACATCAGCGACCTTGGAGGGTGAATGTATGGTGCGGCATTATGGGAGGAAGGATAATTGGCCTCCATTTTATTGATGGCAGTCTAAATGGTGCAGCGTATGCTGATTTCCTACGTAGTGTTCTACCGATGTTACTACAAGATGTTTCACTGCATGACAGAATGGCGATGTACTTCCAACATGATGGATGTCCGGCACATAGCTCGCATGTGGTTGAAACGGTAATGAATAGCGTATTTCATGACAGGTGGATTGGTCGTCGAAGCACCATACCATGGCCCGCATGTTCACCGGATCTGACGTCCCCGGATTTCTTTCTGTGGGGAACGTTGAAGGGTATTTGCTATCGTGATGCACCAACATCGCCTGACAACATGTGTCAGCGCATTTTCAATGCATGTGTGGACATTATGGCAGGCGAACTACTCGCTGCTGAGAGGAATGTCGTTTCACGTATTGCCAAATACATTGAGGTTGACGGACATCGTTTTGAGCATTTATTGCATTAATGTGGTATTTACAGGTAATCACGCTGTAACAGCATGCGTTCTCAGAAATGATAATTTCACAGTCGCACATGTATCGCATTGGAACAAATGAAATAAAATGTTCAAACGTACCTACTGTAGTGTCGCAGAATAGTAAAGAGTTGGAAACGTGGAATATTGTCAAAGTCTCGTTGCCTATGCCGAGAGCCAGAGGCAGTAACTTAGCCAAGAGCTAAGAGGATTGCACATATATCGGAATGTGTCGTCACACAGGGGCAATGGCCTGGTTACACACAGCAAGCGAGAAAGGATTGCTTAGCACGCGGGTTTGTGTTAGACGGAGACTTTCGTAGAGTGCAAGACAGAGGTATAGCGTCAGCTGTACAGCAGTTCACAACTTCGCGTAAGTCTGCCGCAACAACACGTAACTCTGTCGCAAGAACACCTAAGGGACGAGTAAGACAGATGAATCAGCAGTATAAGTGGGATGAATGCGTTCATTACAAACGAGCATGACGTCAGGACAACGCTCGTGCTTCCTTTAAATACGCCAGCTTTGATAGCAACAAGACACTCGCACTCGCAGTTAGACTTGCAGTTAGATGTGTACTGGGTCGCTGCGTAGCGCTCAGCTCGGTGATCTACATGTCAATCTTTATTAAGGAGATGTTGCAGTAAGGGTGGCCCATCCATCAGCAGACGTGAGGGGACAGTACCAGCTCTGGTCCTCTCTGCTACCACTGTCAATCATCAACCCAGGATTAGCAGACATCGCGGCAGACTCGCTCGCCGCCAATGCTGACCACATCAGGGATCCGTTGTCGAGATCGTGCGGGGCCTAGGCCCTGTGCATCCGCCGTCACAACCGGGTGAGCCCACGACGCTGGGGGACTGCAGCCCGTTCCGCCCGTCCACCGCGGACGAGCCGCGAGGAGGAGCAGGGAAGAAGACGGGGTGGGATAGAGTACACTCCGCACTACGAGAACGCCTCTCGTGCCGACAGAGTCGGGACTCCAACCCAGAGTCTCCACGCGTAGCAGCTTGCTGTCCGCAGCCGAGCCGCCGCCCAGCCGGGCACCACCAGCCACGCACAGCCGAAGTAAGGGCATTCCTCCGCTACGTCACAGCACGCGGCGCTGCACTAGCAAGACGTGCGGCCCGGAGCTGGTGTCATCGCTACGAGTCAGCGAGGACTCGGGGAAGGCCGTTGATGTCACTAAGCCACATTGTACTCGGCAGGAATTAAGATGTTATGAATTAATAATGTTTCTTTGGCGTTTCTGACGCGTCTACAGCCATTTCCTAGCATCCTGATAACTGGAGAGGTCACCGCTCGGCCATCTAGTCCACCTTAGGCGACAGGAACCACCAGGGCGCCTACACTACGTTCTGTATTTTAATTTAAAAACCTACCTGTTACCAATTGTTCGTCTAAAATTGTGAACCATATGTTTATGGCTATTACAGCGCCAGCTATCACAAAGCGAAAAAAGTGGTCCAACTAAAACATTCATATTTCTTTAAGTACTACACGAATATGTAATAAAAATGGGGGTCCCTATTTTTTAAAAAAGCGCAGTTGATATCCGTTTGACCTATGGCAGCGCCATCTATCGGGCCAACCATAGCGCCATCTGGTTTTCCCCATGAAGCTAGACAAGTTTCGTTCTTTGAAGTTTTTTCGTTTGGACTACCCTGTATATCGGCAAGACAGATTAGAGGCCATAGGTGGTCAGTGCTCATTGAAGTTGACAAAAACGTTGTCTTTATTGAGGTCGAAGTTTAGTGTGATAGTGAAGTCATTTGGTCACAAATAACAGGTGTAGGTGAAACCACGTTAATTATTTGATATTTTTACCGGCTACCCGATTCTGCTGTGACATTTCTAGAGTCATTCAAAGAAAGTCTGCGGTCAGTAGTGCGTAAAAACCCAGATCATTCAATATTAGTTGGAGGTGACTTTAACCTACCGAGTATAGGCTGGGATGTCTGGATTCATTCCGTGCGGTATGGGCAGACAGTCATGTGAAATGTTTTTGAACACATTTCTGGAAACTATCTTGAACAGCTAGCTAGGCAGCCCACATGCAATGGAAATATGTTAGACCTTGAAGCTACGAATAGGCCGGACCTTATCGACAATGTCAATTTAGAAAGGGGGACTAGCGATCATGGTGGCATTATAGCAGCTATTACTACGAAAGTTAAAAAATCAGTCAAGAAGGCTAGGAGAGTGTTTCTGCCAGATAGAGCAGATAAGCAATTGTTAGCATCTCACTTAGACAGTGAAGTGAAATCACTTAGTTCCAGTAAGATGGATGAAAAGGAATTATGGGTAAAGTTTGATCAGATTGTAAATCGCGGGCTGGAGAGCTATGTGCCTAGTAAGTGGATGAGGGATGGAAAAGCTCCAGCGGGTCTAAATAACGAAATTCTGAAGATGCTGAGGAAGCGGAGACTGTTGCAGTCTCAGCTCAAAAGAGACCCCACAGATGACGGCCAGCGAAGGATAGTAGAGATTCGTGCGTCTGTGAAAAGATCTATGTGCGAAGCATGCAACTACCACCGTCACACCTTAGCAAAAGATCTGGCAGAGAAGCCGAGAAGATTTTGGTATTATTTAAAATCGCTAAGCGGGTCTAAGGCTTCCATTCAGTCCATTGATGACTAGTCTGGCGTGTCAGTTGAAGATAGCAAATCGAAAGATAAAGTTTTAAATTTCACGTTGAGAAATCGTTCACACGGGAGAATCGTAGGAACATACCGTCATTTGACCATCAGACAGACTCTTGTATGGATGACATAGTAATAAGCATCCCTGCAAGCAAATGAATCACCAGGTCCGGATGGAATCCCAATTCGGCTCTACAGAGAGTGCTCTACGACATTAGGCCCTTACCTAACTTGCATTTATCGTGAATCTCTCGCCCGGCACAAAGTGCCAAGCGACTGGAAATAAGCGCAGGTGACTCCTGTGTATAAGAAGGGTAAAAGAACTGATCCTCAAAATTATAGGTCAATGTCCCTAACTTCGGTTTGATTCAGAGCCCTTGAACATATTCTCAGTGCGAATATATTTAACTTTTTTGAGACTGAGAAGCTTAAGTCCAAGGATGAGCGTGGTTTTAGGAAGCATCGCCCGTGCGAAACTCAGCTTGCCTTTTCTCTCGTGATATACTGCGAACTATGAATGAAAGGCAACAGGCAGATTCAATATTTCTAAATTTCCGGAAAGCATTTGACGCGGTGCCCATTGCAGGCTGTTAACGAACGTACGAGCATATGGAATAAGTTCACAGATTTGTGAGTGGGTGAAAGACCTCTTAACCTGTTATGTTATCCTCGACGGCGAGCGGTTATCTGAAACAAGAGTATGGTCAGGTGTGCACAAGGGAAGTGTGACAGGACCGCTGTTGTTCTCTATATACATAAATTGATTTGGCGGACGGGGTGGGCATCAATCTGCTGTTGTTTGCTGATGATGCTGTGGTGTCCGGTAAGGTGTCGAAGTTGAGTTAATGTTGGGAAATAGAAGCAGTCTTAGACAAAATTGCTAGTTGGTGTGATGAATGGCAGCTAGCATTAAACGTAAAGAAAAAAAGTAAGTTAATGCGGATGAGTAGGAAGAACAAACCTGTAATGTTCGGAAACAGGATTATTAGTACGAAATTAGAAATATATTAATACCGTCAGCTGCTGACGGGGGTTGACATAGATCAACGGGGACGGGTGAAAATTTGTGCCCCTACCGGGATTCGAACCCGAGATCTCCCGCTTACACGGCAGACGCTCTACCCATCCGAGCCACCAAGTGCTCAGTGGATAGGGCGACAGCAGGCACTATCTCGCGCACGCCTCCCGTGAGACCTACATTCTCACCTTGGATGTCCACACACTGCATTCGTAGTGTCCCACCCCAACGCAATCATTACTAGTGGAAGACATTCTTACCAAGTCCCGTAAGAATTCGATGAATATGTGTGCATCCGCACAGAAGAAGAAGGTCATGGCCGGTACTGCCAGAACTATATTCTTATATGGATATGGTGTCTGTTCTTTCGGACATGTCCGAAAGAATCGACGCCATATCCATATAAGTATATAGTGTACTGCTTGGCACAGTCACATCGTCTAAATATCTGGGCGTAAGGTTGCAAAGCGATATGAAATGGAACGAACATGTGATACCTCTAGTAGGGAAGGCAAATGATCGACTTCAGGTCATTGGGAGTACTTCAGGAAAGAAGGGTTTACCTGTAAAGGAGACTGCATATAAGACGCTGGTGTGACTTATTCTTGAGTATTGCTCGAGTGTTTGGGATCTGCAGCAGGCCGGATGGAAGGAAGAAATCTAAACAGTTCAAGGGCGCGCTGCTAGATTTGCTACCGGTAGTTTCAAACAACACGTAAGTGTTACGGAGATGATTCAGGAACTGAAATGGGGATCGCTGGAGGGAAGTCTAGGTTATTTTCGAGGAAGACTGTTGAGAAAATTTAGAGAACCGGCATTAGAAGCTGACTGCCAAACGATTCTACTGACGTCATCATAGATTTTGTGCAAGGACTACGAAGATAAGATACAGGAAATTAGGGCTTATACGGAGCGATATACACAGTCGTTTACCCCTCGCTCTATTTGCGGGTGGAACAGGAAAGGAAATGACTAGTAGTGGTACAGGGCACCCTCCACCACGCACCGTACGGTGGCTTGCGGAATATGTATGTAGATGTAGATAAAAAAATACTGCTAGGGCTGCTCATCCAGTGGTAACCATAAGTATGTCTTATGTAAGTCGATCTTGGAGAAGACTCTGTCCTGCCCAATCTGAAATAAATGAATCCATGAGAGTTTGTGGGTTTACCGTGGCTTTGAAATCAGCTCACAGACGTCAAGCTGCTGACAAAGAAGGGAGAGTTCTATATCCTCGTGTAGCCGGATGCCGGCGCACACGTCAGAAAAACAGGCGAGAAACGATGAAGACGCAAGGCGGGAAGAGAGACAAACCCCCGCCGGAGTCGAGCTACATTGCAGACCGAGCGGTGGACCCGACACAAAAAGAGCAATATAGCAATATAGCAGTATAGACTACGACGAAGTGCAACAAACCTTTGACACAACACTGTCAACAGATCAAGTACGAGCCACAGTCCAAATTGAGACCAAGGAGGAAAACCAATAGCAAAGCCAAGTCGTCGGCGATTAGCCAGTAGTTCAAATGGTTCAAATGGCTCTGAGCACTATGGGACTCAACTGCTGAGGTCATTAGTCCCCTAGAACTTAGAACTAGTTAAACCTAACTTACCTAAGGACATCACAAACATCCATGCCCGAGGCAGGATTCGAACCTGCGACCGTAGCGGTCTTGCGGTTCCAGACTGCAGCGCCTTTAACCGCACGGCCACTTCGGCCGGCGATTAGCCAGTAGTACGTTGGAGAGAGTAACGAACGCTATCAGACGAAGTACACGACTGACTTGGGCAAGGGCCTTTGTTCTGATGAGGGGGCCTCTTCTTTCTTTCTCTGGGTGGCACAGTGTGAGGTGTTTAGCTATTCTTGTAAAAAGTTCTTAGAAAACATGTGGCAGGTATACATACAGTATTTGATTTGCTTCTTTGTTTTTATTTTATTGGTGCGTTAACTTGTCTTCCATGCTATTTAGCTGTTTTTTTTCCACACACTCATTCACTCATCTATTCACACACATGCATACGCACAGTTTTTAGGAATAACTGGACTTCTGGGAAGGGGATGTGTAGATATTTACAATGGTTTATTATTTACCAGTGGTTGGGAGTTTGTGCTTGGACAGGAATTCAGGATAGGGAGTTGTCTCGGAATGACTCACTTCTTCTTCTTCGTCTCCAGAGTAGATCTGGCCACCGCGTGTGTATTCGTTGAGGTGCTCGCAGTGGTCGAGTGTGGCGATGAGAGGGTCGGCGGCTGTTGGTGTGTTCTCTTAGAAGTTCCGCGCTGAATGGTGAAATCCCTCGCGGAGGCGGGGGCTCCGGCCAGCTCGTGCAGTTTTTTGTTCGGAAATTCCGTGAGAGGTGGAGGGCTCTCTTCAGCCCCTGTTCTGTACTCATTGCAGACTACCGATGTGTTGCTCTGCTGCGTTACCCCACATCACTGCGGCGTAGTCACGGAAAGGCCACCCCATTGCGAGGTAGAGTTTCAAAAAATGGTTCAAATGGCTCTAAGCACTATGGGACTTAACATCTGAAGTCATCGGTCCCCTTACTAACCTAACGACATCAAACACATCCGTGCCCGAGGCAGGATTCGAACCTGCGACCGTAGCAGCAGCGCGGTTCCGGACTGAAGTGCCTAGAATCACTCGGCCACAGCGGCCGGATAGGTATAGTTTGATACCTAGCTCTTGTTACAGTGCAGAGCTATGGTTGAGAAGTGGGTACAACGTTCTTAGCCCGCCCATTGCTTTGTTTTTGATGTTGTACACATGCTGCTTCCACGTGAGGAATCAATCCAATGTAACTCCTAAGTAAAGCGCTGTCTTGCCCCTCGGTGTTGTAGTGCCACGTACTTCTATGGGAGGAAGGCATGTGTGGAATTTTTTTGTGCATACTGCGATGACTTGCATCTTAGCTCCGCTGAACGTAAGGAGCCATTTACTTGCCCATTCGCAGAGTTCGTCTGTGGCCGTCTGTAGTCTGTCGCAGAGGAAACTGGCGCTCCTGTTTTGGGCGCAGACCGTCGTGTCGTAGGCATACAGGGCTGTATATACATTCTGTGGTATGGGTAGGTCACTGGTACGTAAGGTTGTAAGTAGGCTGTTTAGGTTTTTATATTGATAACGCCATGTAGCGCTCTGTATGAAAATCACTGTCTGTGCTGTGTGCAGTCTGTGGCAGGTTGGCATTGTTGTAATACTCGCCATTGTAGTGTTGGGCTGTTGGCTGTTAACAGCGCGTAGCGTTGCGCAGTTGGAGGTGAGCCGCCAGCAGTGGTGGATGTGGGGAAGTGAGATGGCGGATTTTTGAGAGCGGATGATCTGGACGTGTGCCCATCAGAAACAGTACATTTGTAAGAATGGATGTCATGAACTGATATATATATATATATATATATATATATATATATATATATATATATATATATATATATATATAATGACTTTTGAACTCGATTAAGGTAAATACATTGTTTGTTCTCTATGAAAATCTTTCATTTGCTAACTGTGCCTATCAGTAGTTAGTACCTTCAGTGGTTTGAATCTTTTATTTAGCTGGCAGTAGTGGCGCTCGCTGTATTGCAATAGTTCGAGTAACGAAGATTTTTGTGAGGTAAGTGATTTGTGAAAGGTATAGGTTAATGTTAGTCAGGGCCATTCTTTTGTGGGGATTATTGAAAGTCAGATTGCGTTGCGCTAAAAAATATTGTGTGTTAGTTTAGTGTTAATCAAAACAGGTAAAGAGCGAAAAGCCTGGGTACGTTCAGTTTTGCTCAGCTGTTTGAAAATCAAATAATGTAAGAGATTTATCAGCACAGTAATTCATTAATTTTTCAAAGGGGACGTTTCATATGTCGACCCTTAGCCGAGGATACCTCACTGGAATCTTTTGATTTTTTTCTTGTAGTTTGTGTAATTAGTGTAGCTGTTGTTTATTGCTAGCGCGTAATCATAGAGAGAATTTCCTTTGTAGTTGTAGTTTTTCATTGTTCTACAGTCAAACAGTTGTGGAATGCATGTAGATTTGCACCAAGTATTTCGCAGCTGCGCTTGAAATTAACTAGATATTATTTTCAGTGCTATGTTAATGTGTTTTCTTATTTTGCTCTTCACATTGTGCCGGCCGCGGTGGCCGTGCGGTTCTAGGCGCTCCAGTCCGGAGCCGCGCTGCTGCTACGGTCGCAGGTTCGAATCCTGCCTCGGGCGTGGGTGTGTGTGTTGTCCTTAGGTTAGTTAGGTTTAAGTAGTTCTAAGTTCTAGGGGACTGATGACCACAGCAGTTGAGTCCCATAGTGCTCAGAGCAATTTGAACCATTTTTTCTTCACATTGTACTTTTCTGTGTTATCGTGTGAAATATTGTGACAATAATGGCGTGTGAAAAACGTAACACTAGGCTCCAAAAGTAAACTGAGAAATAATAGTGACGACGAGCGTAACTTATCAGCACCACTGTGTAATGAATTAACAGACATTCAAAGTGGTAATTTGTTAATTGTGCATAGGGAAATGGAGCGGGCGGCAAATAATGGCGTAGACAGTGAAACAATTAGTGAACAGGGAAGCATTATCGATCGATCGGTCGGCAACAGCTCGCCTCAGGAATCCGAAATGACAGGACACAATCTCGCAAACACTGTAGATTCATGTTTTGGGTCCTCACCGTTTTCTCAAACAAGTCAAGACACATTGATCATTGATCAAGACATTGTCAAAATGTGAATGTTGGCGGTGCAAATTCACTGCCGAATAGCACTGAGTAACATGTTTCAGACACCAGTGCATTGTTATTATAATTAATACAACAAATGGGACAAACACAGCAAAAGCTTCAGAAGTTAGACACAATGGAACAAAATCTTCAAAAGTTAGACACAATGGAACAAAATCTTCAAAAGTTAGACACAAGGGAACAAAGTCTTGAAAGGTTAGACACCACGCTTGAACAAACACGTGAAGATTTAACTACTGAGTTACATAAAATCGAATCGAAATGTCAAAAAGTCTGTAATGACGTAAAAACACAAATTTGTGAGCGTTTCCAACCTATTTTTTCGCGGCATGAAAATACACTCCTGGAAATGGAAAAAAGAACACATTGACACCGGTGTGTCAGACCCACCATACTTGCTCCGGACACTGCGAGAGGGCTGTACAAGCAATGATCACACGCACGGCATAGCGGACACACCAGGAACCGCGGTGTTGGCCGTCGAATGGCGCTAGCTGCGCAGCATTTGTGCACCGCCGCCGTCAGTGTCAGCCAGTTTGCCGTGGCATACGGAGCTCCATCGCAGTCTTTAACACTGGTAGCATGCCGCGACAGCGTGGACGTGAACCGTATGTGCAGTTGACGGACTTTGAGCGAGGGCGTATAGTGGGCATGCGGGAGGCCAGGTGGACGTACCGCCGAATTGCTCAACAAGTGGGGCGTGAGGTCTCCACAGTACATCGATGTTGTCGCCAGTGGTCGGCGGAAGGTGCACGTGCCTGTCGACCTGGGACCGGACCGCAGCGACGCACGGATGCACGCCAAGACCGTAGGATCCTACGCAGTGCCGTAGGGGACCGCACCGCCACTTCCCAGCAAATTAGGGACACTGTTGCTCCTGGGGTATCGGCGAGGACCATTCGCAACCGTCTCCATGAAGCTGGGCTACGGTCCCGCACACCGTTAGGCGGTCTTCCGCTCACGCCCCAACATCGTGCAGCCCGCCTCCAGTGGTGTCGCGACAGGCGTGAATGGAGGGACGAATGGAGACGTGTCGTCTTCAGCGATGAGAGTTGCTTCTGCCTTGGTGCCAATGATGGTCGTATGCGTGTTTGGCGCCGTGCAGGTGAGCGCCACAATCAGGACTGCATACGACCGAGGCACACAGGGCCAACACCCGGCATCATGGTGTGGGGAGCGATCTCCTACACTGACCGTACACCACTGGTGATCGTCGAGGGGACACTGAATAGTGCACGGTACATCCAAACCGTCATCGAACCCATCGTTCTACCATTCCTAGACCGGCAAGGGAACTTGCTGTTCCAACAGGACAATGCACGTCCGCATGTATCCCGTGCCACCCAACGTGCTCTAGAAGGTGTAAGTCAACTACCCTGGCCAGCAAGATCTCCGGATCTGTCCCCCATTGAGCATGTTTGGGACTGGATGAAGCGTCGTCTCACGCGGTCTGCACGTCCAGCACGAACGCTGGTCCAACTGAGGTGCCAGGTGGAAGTGGCATGGCAAGCCGTTCCACAGGACTACATCCAGCATCTCTACGATCGTCTCCATGGGAGAATAGCAGCCTGCATTGCTGCGAAATGTGAATATACACTGTACTAGTGCCGACATTGTGCATGCTCTGTTGCCTGTGTCTATGTGCCTGTGGCTCTGTCAGTGTGATCATGTGATGTATCTGACCCCAGGAATGTGTCAATAAAGTTTCCCCTTCCTGGGACAATGAATTCACGGTGTTCTTATTTCAATTTCCAGGAGTGTACATTACAGAAACACGAAGGAGCCGTAAAAGAACTGCAAACTATTGTTCATGAAAATCATGAGACCTTGCAGCCTAAGATTGACTCAGTTGCATCTGCCGATTCGGTTACACATCTCGCAAAAACTCAGGAAAACTTAAAGGACACACTAGATACAATTTCAACGCAAATGGACACTCTGATACTTGGTTCAGAAAGACACATGGAGGAAATTAGTTCATTATCAGAGAAAGTAGTCGAACTTTCGGATCAGCTAAATAATTTATCTACAAAGGTAGATGATAATCTGAATGACACAAGACCGGTGGTCTTTAATGACACAGAAGAATACAAACAAATTAGGAAATTCAAACAAAATCAGAAACAAATTAATACGCAACACCAAAGAGAAATCTGGGAAGTGCAAGATCAGTTGATACAGGTAATACAAGAATTACATATTTCAGAGGACACTCGCGCTCCACTACGGGAAGAGGGACATAGAAATACGAAACAGCCACAAAATAATAACACAGGGCACTTCGGAAATTATCAAAGAAATTGGCAAGGTATACCGAATTTTGAGATGGAACCGCCGGAACGACGTAACAATGACCGACATGCGACTCGCCGACATGATGATTTTGACTATAAACTGTTTATTACTACACGTAAATTAAAAAAAATTTAAGAATTCCGGCAACGACATTCATCCACAAGCGTGGCTTCATCAATTCTCTCATTGTTTTCCTCCCAACTGGTCATTAGAGCACAGATTAGAATTTATGTGTGGCTACTTATAGAATGAACCAGCTGTAAGAATGCGATCGGTCATTCACGATTGCCACAGTGAAGGAGAATTTTACCATGCCTTCCTCTCAGCATATTGGTCTCAAGCCACACAAGACCGGGTAAAACATAGCATCATAATGATGAAACATTTCGAACAATCTGAATTTTCCAGTCTTGTGAAATATTTTGAAGACATGTTGCACAAGAATCAGTACCTGTCAAACCCTTACAGCCCCTCAGAACTCATCCGCATTTGCTTAATCAAATTGCCTGAACATTTACGACATATTATTTTGGCAGGACGCTGCAAAGACGACATTGAAGCTTTTCAGGGACTGTTACAAGAATTGGAAATTGACTCTGACAATCGCAGAACGCGAAAACAGGAGCACAAAAATTACTGGTCACATCCGTCACAATTCCACGATGGCAGAAATAGTAAATGGACACGACAAGGCTATTCTTACAACGTAAATCGTGACCAAAACAGACACAACCCGTATGACAACCGTTGGCAGAGTAGTAGTAATTACAGGGAAAGATCACCTATCTGTGGTAATAACTATGACAGAGACAATCAGAGAAACAGACAATATGGGAACCAAAATAATTATTATCATGGGAAACAGAATACATCTACATCTACATCTACATTTATACTCCGCAAGCCACCCAACGGTGTGTGGCGGAGGGCACTTTACGTGCCACTCTCATTACCTCCATTTTCTGTTCCACTCGCGTATGGTTCGCGGGAAGAACGACTGTCTGAAAGCCTCCGTGCGCGCTCTAATCTCTCTAATTTTACATTCGTGATCTCCTCGGGAGGTATAAATAGGGGGAAGCAATATATTCGATACCTCATCCAGAAACGCACCCTCTGGAAACCTGGCGAGCAAGCCACACCGCGATGCAGAGCGCCTCTCTTGCAGAGTCTGCCACTTGAGTTTGCTAAACATCTCCGTAACGCTATCACGGTTACCAAATAACCCTGTGACGAAACGCGCCGCTCTTCTTTGGATCATCTCTATCTCCTCCGTCAACCCGATCTGGTACGGATCCCACACTGATGAGCAATACTCAAGTAAAGATCGAACGAGTGTTTTGTCAGCCACCTCCTTTGTTGATGGACTACATTCTCTAAGGACTCTCCCAATGAATCTCAACCTGGTACCCGCCTTACCAACAATTAATTTTATAAGATCATTCCACTTCAAATCGTTCCGCATGCATACTCCCAGATATTTTACAGAAGTAACTGCTACCAGTGTTTGTTCTGCTATCATATAATCATACAATAAAGGATCCTTCTTTCTATGTATTCGCAATACATTACATTTGTCTATGTTAAGGGTCAGTTGCCACTCCCTGCACCAAGTGCCTATTCGCTGCAGATCTTCCTGCATTTCGCTACAATTTTCTAATGCTGCAACTTCTCTGTATACTACAGCATCATCCGCGAAAAGCCGCATGGAACTTCCGACACTATCTGCTACGTCATTTATATATACTGTGAAAAGCAATGGTCCCATAACACTCCCCTGTGGCCCGCCAGAGGTTACTTTAACGTCTGTAGACGTCTCTCCATTGATAACAACATGCGGTGTTCTGTTTGCTAAAAACTCTTCAATCCAGGCACACAGCTGGTCTGATATTCCGTAGGCTCGTACTTTGTTTATCAGCCGACAGTGCGGAACTGTACCGAACGCCTTCCGGAAGTCAAGGAAAATAGCATCTAAAAATGGCTCTGAGCACTATGGGACTTAATATCTACCGAGCGAGGTGGCGCAGTGGTTAGCACACTGGACTCGCATTCGGGAGGACGACGGTTCAATCCCGTCTCCGGCCATCCTGATTTAGGTTTTCCGTGATTTCCTTAAATCGTTTCAGGCAAATGCCGGGATGGTTCCTTTGAAAGGGCACGGCCGATTTCCTTCCCAATCCTTCCCTAACCCGAGCTTGCGCTCCGTCTTTAATGACCTCGTTGTCGACGGGACGTTAAACACTAACCACCACCACCACCACTTAATATCTGAGGTCATCAGTTCCCTAGAAGTCAGAACTACTTAAACCTAACTAACCTAAGGACATCACACACACCCATGCCCGAGGCAGGATTCGAACTTGAGACCGTAGCAGTCCCGCGGTTCTGGACTGCAGCGCCAGAACCGCACGGCCACCGCGGCCGGCGAAAATAACATCTACCTGGGAGCCTGTATCTAATAGTTTGTGGGTCTCATGAACAAATAAAGCGAGTTGGGTCTCACACGATCGCTGTTTCCGGAATCCATGTTGATTCCTACAGAGTAAATTCTGGGTTTCCAAAAACGACATTATACGCGAGCAAAAAACATGTTCTAAAATTCTACAACTGATCGACGTCAGAGATATAGGTCTAGAGTTTTGCGCATCTGTTCGACGACCCTTCTTGAAGACTGGGTTTACCTGTGCTCTTTTCCAATCATTTGGAACCTTCCGTTCCTCTAGAGACTTGCGGTACACGGCTGTTAGAAGGGGGGCAAGTTCTTTCTCGTACTTTGTGTAGAATCGAATTGGTATCCCGTCAGGTCCAGTGGACTTTCCTCTGTTGAGTGATTCCAGTTCTTTTCTATTCCTTGGACACTTATTTCGATGTCAGTCATTTTTTTCGTTTGTGCGAGGATTTAGAGAAGGAACTGCAGTGCGGTCTTCCTCTGTGAAACAGCTTTGGAAAAAGGTGTTTAGTATTTCAGCTTTACGCGTGTCATCCTCTGTTTCAATGCCATCATCATCCCGGAGTGTCTGGATATGCTGTTTCGAGCCACTTACTGATTTAACGTAAGACCAGAACTTCCTAGGATTTTCTGTCAAGTCGGTACATAGAATTTTACTTTCGAATTCACTGAACGCTTCACGCATAGCCCTCCTTACGCTTACATTGACATCGTTTAGCTTCTGTTTGTCTGAGAGGTTTTGGCTGCGTTTACACTTGGAGTGAAGCTCTCTTTGCTTTTGCAGTAGTTTCCTAACGACTTCAGACGCAACCGTCTAGCGCGCAGTTACGATTCAGGGAGAAATTCTCCACCACGTGACCGACAAGAAAGAAACTATGGAATCTACCGACATGACGACAGACGATATGATCGTAACGACAGACCTGAATTGCATCAGAACTGGCGGGATTCAAACAGGGTAGGGCCCTCTCGACAAGGTGAATTTGTAGAAGTTAGGTCTCCAAATCTCAATAACGACGCGCGCCAACAAAGAGACAATAGGCAATGACTTATTCCGCTGGCAGCCACAAAACGTACTTCTGAAACTGACGACGCAGTCGCCGTAGCTAGTAATTACGTAAAAATGGAAGACATTAGGGACATCTTACTCCAGGAACACGACGTAAAACATAAAAACATTGCATATCCTGTGATTTACATTACAGTAAATGACGTAAAATTTACGGCAGTACTTGAGTCTGGCAGTCCCATTTCAGTAATTAGTGAAACAGCCTTTAGCAAATGCAACAAATCGACCGATTGCCCCACACTTCCGTTACGTAAGATTAAATTACAAGGTGCAATCGTCGGAAAAAGTGTAGATGTACGCCAACAAACCAACTTAGAATTCTTTTGTCAAAGCCACAGCTTCTCTATGAACTTTCTTATTGTTCCATTATTGTTGACGGAAATTATATTGGGAGTAGACTTTTTGAATGAATACAAAGCAATCTTAAGCTTTCACGATGCTGAAATAAGTTTAGAAAAAGAAGGTAAGTCAATAGCTTTGAAATTTGAAGATTGGCTCTCAAACCATGACGAGGAAATTAATCGGCTTTACCTCCTGTTTGACAACAATTCGGAATTTTCGACGGAACTTGACACTAGCAGTCACTCTGCAAGTACTGACAGGGATGATATCGACGGCGTATTTGATACTAATGAGTCAATTTAGAATAAAATTCAAACAATTGAGAATTGTAATGACACTGATAGGCAGGACCTTTTTGAGATTTTACAAGCACATTCCACAGTTTTTACTCACAAAACAGGAACAATCAAGGGATTTCAATACCAATTTCGTGTTCGTGAGCATACTAAATTTTGTGTTGGACCATACATAATTCCGGCACATTATAGGGACCGTGTTAGAACAGAAATACAATCTATGCTTGACGAGGGCATCATTGAGCCTGTAGTCAGCTCATACAACAATCCATTACATGTTGTTGAGAAGAAAAATGGATCGATCATGCTTGTCTTAGATTCGAGACAAATCAATACTATCATCATTCCTGAAACACACAAGCCGCAAACGTTGGAAGAACTTCTTCAAAATTTTAATGGTGTAAAAGTGTTGTCTTCTATTGATCTCAGATCCAGCTTTTATCAGATCGAACTTCATCCAGAATGTAGAAAATACACAGCTTTCCTTTGTTTCGGCGTTTGTTATCAGTTTCGGAAACTTCCTTTTGGTTTGAACATTTCTTCGGCAGCATTCATTCGCGGGCTAAATTCCATATTACCCGAGTTCTTAAAACGTCACATCACCTTATATGTGGACGATATTCTGATAGTAGAAGCCTCATGGGAACAACATAATCGCATCCTCCACAGTGTGTTACATATTTTTGCAGAAACTGGAATTGCAGTTAACTTGGAAAAGGTGGAGTATTTGGGACATATTATTTCTTCTGAAGGCATTCCGCTGGTTCCTGAAAAGTTAGAAGCAATCAGAGCCATTCCAGTTCCATCCACAAAAAAAAAAAACAAGTCCGCAGTTTTCTAGGTCTCGTAAATTTTTACCGTCGTTTTTTGAATATGCAAATTCTAGTTACACCAAAACTTTGTTCTCTCACTGGAAAAAATACTATTTGGAACTGGGACGAACAAGCACAGTTGAAATTCAATTCTTTGAAAGAATAGCTACTTAAGGCGCCAATACTAGCTCATCCAGATCTGTCACAAGATTTCTGCCTTAGCACAGATTCTTCTAAAGTCGGTCTTGGTGCCCATTTATTTCAAGAAGCCACAGAAAATGACACTACTGTTCAGAAAACCATTGCTTTTGCTAGCCGAGTACTAACAAAATCTGAAAAAAATTATTCCGTTACTGGATTAGAAGCTTTAGCTAACGTTTGGGCATTTAACAAATTCCGTTTCTTTCTTTCTGGTAAGCACGTAAAAGTATACAGTGATCATCATGCATTACAATTTATTATGTCTTCAGATTTAAATCATGACAGGTTAAAACGTTGGGCATTGTTTCTGCAAGAATTCCACTTCACAATAGTCTACATTCCCGGCAAGGAGAACATTCTTGCGGACGCACTGTCACGCGCACCGGCTGGGCTTGAGAAAAGTAACACAGAAGACAACATCGAGAAATATTTCAGTATTCTTTACATTCAGAAAGTCGCCTTTGGAAACTTCATCTCCACATCTTTAAAGGACATTGCACATGAACAAGATGGTTAGAAACAACATACTCTTCAAACGCTGCACTGTTGATGACAAGCTATGGGTACTTTGTATTCCAGACGATTTTGTTAATAAGCTCATTTGGTACATTCATTTCAGCTACGCACATTTTGGTCCACGAAAATGTTATCATATTCTTCGAACGACATGTTATTTTAACAATATGGAAAAGAGAATTCGAAGAGTCTTGTCTATTTGTAAACTTTGTCAAAAGGCGAAACCATCTGCTATCTCACATCGTGCTCCGTTGTTTCGTGTCATTCCTTCTAAATTAAAAGAATTTGCTGCTGTTGATCTCTTGGGATCCCTTGTCAGAACATAGAATGGTTTTTCGTACGTTCTAGTCGCTGTTGAACTTACTTCAAAATTTGTTTCTTTCACTCTGTTACGTAAAGCCACTGGACGGTCTGTATCCAACGCCTTTGTTAAAAATTTCGTACGTTAAGTTGGACACGTTAGTAAAGTCATTTCAGATAACGGACCACAATTCAGGTCTGCTGTTTGGTCACGAATGCTTCGGAACCATAAAATCAAACCTGTTTTTATTTCATTGTACTCACCACATTGTAACCCGTCTGAACGGATTATGAAAGAAATCAATAAGCTTTGCAGACTTTATTGTCACAGAAAGCATCAGCGTTGGGACAGATATTTACATTTATTTCAAAACGTGCAGAATGAAAGGCCTCATGACTCCACTGCTTTACCACCTATTCTTGTACTGAAGAATGAAGAACCTCCGAACAGAATCAGAGAGCTTGTACCTTTTCCGAATACACGTAAAATTCGACACAAAGACATAATTGATTTGGCTATTAAAAATATAAAATCTGCAGAAGACAAAAGGAGAAAACTAAACGGTAAAGCAAATGCAAAGAAATTATATATTAGTCAGAAAGTTCTCATTAAAGCTCATTCATTGTCACATAAGAAGCAACACTTGAGTCACAAGTTCTTTCTGATTTACAATGGACCTTACAGAATCCAACGTATACCACATGATAATTGCGTTGAAGTTGAAACTCTGAGTACTAGGAAGAGTAAAGGATTGCACCACATTTCACATGTAAAACCGTTTATTGAGAGATACTCTGTTTTTTTAACTTAGTCTTTGATATAAAATTTTTCAGTTTACGTTACTAGTATGCTTTTTCAGACTTCGAATCTGTTAACATGCAACAACGTTTGAAGTTAAATATCCAGTCAAGAACCAAGAGATCTTATTTAAACAGGAATTACGAATGCATTGTTATAGTGAACAGAGGACACGGTGTTATTGTGTGTATACATTCTTGCTTGTTAATTGCACGATTACGTAACGACTATAAGGCTGACATACTTAGAACATATACTGCTAATGAGATATTAATGCAATATTTTGGTTTAGTGGAAAAGACATTCTTTATTTGAAGTACTTTCTGTGAGATTAAAGATGACTTAGTATTTGGTTTCTTTGACAGCTACACGATTATATCACGACGCTACTAATGTGTCACACAATTTACATTGATGCTTTTGCTGTGTATCTGTTTTATATCTGCACAGTTTTTATGTATTATTCTGGAAAGTAAAACATGTTTTAGTAGTAACTTTTGTGATATAGCTACTTTGAGACAGCCTTTTCTGTAGCACAACAATACGACACAGTAAAGCACTTTCTTCATCACGCCAATAAGCATAATAACTACGATATCTATACGCAAAGCATTTCACTTTTGTTTGTGATGAGGTGAGTACATTGGCTTCAGTAGAACTTTGCTTACAGAGGACGATAACTACGACACTTCCACAGAATTATCTTACAGCAAGACGCACATTTAGCACAACAGGACACGCATTTGAGTGATTAATTTTGTACTTAAAACATTTATTTTTAAAGATTTTTGAATTACAAAGAAAGTTTTCCTTGATACATTTCATTCCATTGCTGTAATCTGTAACATCTGAGGTTATAATTACATTAATCCCCAGGGGGTACACGCCTGCATTGTGTACTATGTGTCTGGCAAGCACAAGGAGCCCTAGCCAATATGGTATTTGCTTATGCAACTTTACACATCGGTACCATATTCCTCTAACACACAAATTACACAGCTATCTGATCATTTAACTGAGAGACAAACATTTTTTTTACTACATAAGTGACACATGTTTACACAATTACACAGTTGGATAACTTCACACTTATGAAACTATATTTTGTCTGCACTTTGTGAACTGTTCACATTTTTTCAGAATCATTGTGATACTATGAGAGCTTTGAATGATGTATTTGGTATGGGATCATGATTTTTACAGTATGTTTGAGGTAGATGACACTACTGAAATAAGCAGAGAATTTTCTTTAGGTTTTGAAATTATTGCAGAAAGTTAGAACGTTTTTGAGATTTGGCTGAGTTTTTATGATATTATTATGATGACATGTGTAATATGGTGTTGAGGTATGTTTATGATCAATAAGCTGATGCTATATGAGGAATTTGATTTTGCTATGTATATATTATGATGAAATATTGAAGAAGTGTCGACAAATATGTATATGTGTAATAAGGTAAGGAATAATGAGTAGTGGTTAGGGACTCTGACTTGTGAAAAAGGATGTTCGAAACCAAGAATCGTACTTTAAGAGTTATGAAATGAGTGTAATTGCATGAATGTATCACAATGCCGGCGAAAATTTTTTGGACACTGTTATATTTATAAGATTTTGTTTCAACAGATTTGTAACGCAAATATTTCGACCTGTGAAATCTTATTTGTATGAAACTGTCATTGTAGCGGAAACTGATGTAAATATTTCGGTAAGGAAGGTAGGTCACCTTTACGTAATGCACTGTAAGCACTCAGCTGCGTGACAGTCGCCTGAAAAAAGCCATTAGTGTGTGCCTTTCAGAGGCACAGGTGGAGAAAAAAAAGGAGGCCATAATTCTCGCTATTGACATTCCTTTGTAGAAAGCATTGCAAATACGACACGCTCATTACTTGGAAACATATTGTACTTTGTGCTACTTACTGAAATGCTTATGAACTGTTTGGAAATATTCTTACATCTGCACACCTGATTATGAGAAGTGTCTTCCTACGAGAGTTGAGAGAATTTCTACTAACTTATGAAATGCCACGTGACTATTGAATGATATTTTTATAATTCACTTTAGATAGTTGCTTCTTTCATTTGATATCTGGTTTCCAGCTGTGTTACAACATTGGTTTTATAAAATAAAATTAAATGCATTTGCTAATGTGAAAACTTTCTGTCAACAGATCTATTAAATAATACTTTTATGATCCACATTCTTCGAAAAAGGAGCACTTGGAAAGGAAAGAACAATAAGAAGGGACTAATAACAGTAACTGCATACACAATTTTCTTTTCACGTACTTGGTAATTTCTTTTGTAGAATAAGTTGTGGTGCACCATTTAATTACATAGACATTAAGATGCGAATAGACATTTCCCTTATCTGCATTGTTGTCTTTAGTGCACTATTTTTTCTGCTTGAGATTTGTCATGTTTGGATATTAGTTATTGCATTGGCTGCTGCTGTTTGCCAAGCATAGTGCTACTGAATTTCACTTTGTATTACTCTGTTAAGCCAGTTTTACTACGGATATATTTTTCTTATTTGCTGCACATTGCCTTAAATTAGTTGTAATGTTGCATTTGCTTTGCTAATTTAGATATACTGCTGCTTGCTTTGCCAATTTCCATTTTTTTGTCATTGCTGTTTGTGTTAATTGTTTTGTACTGCTGCATTGCCTCGTCCATTAGTTTAGCGTCTGAGCTCAGTAGATTTAAGTTAGCTTAAGATGGGGTAGGCTATATAAGAGAACGAGCTGGGATGAATTGGAAGAAATGCATTGAAAAGCTATAAGGAAATGATTTGGCCAAAAAAGTATTTTTGAAAGAGGATATGAACAAAAATGTAGGGTTTAGGGACAACAAGTTTAGGTAGGATTTTCTTGGAAATAAATGATGAGGTAAGATAATGGAAAATAAATAATGAGGTAAGAAATATGTGAACATATAAATACAGAAAGCATGCTTGGATAGGACTTTTTTGGTGGAAACAAATGTTGAAATAAGACGAAAGATCCATGGAATGAAGTTTTGGGTTGGACTGCAGTACCAAATGTTACACTGAAAACAAACCATGTCCTTTCCTCCTGTGTTATTCTGCTATGCGTTTGTGTACTTTTGTGTTATTACTCTATGTGAATTTGTGTTTTTCCTGTCTTTATGTGTTTGCTAATAAGAGTTAAGTTGTAGAATTTTTCTGATAATATGTTATTTACTTTATAAAGATGTTTAGACATTATTTATTCTGTTTTGTTTTAATGCTCATGTGTGAAGTTGAAGTTTCAAAAGTTATTCTGATCTTTTATGTATGTACTTATGTCATAATTCCTGTAAAACTGATGTACATGTTTATTTCTATTCTTTTGTAAAGCCTGTTTTACTACAAATGTTATATGTATTGTTATGTTCTTTAATGATGTATTTTGTACCTTTGTTATTGTATTCTTATGTTATAAAATTGTAATTGACACCAGTTCAACAAATTAAGTAACTTGTAAGCATTCACTTCACTGCACACGTTTCTGTTGGTCATAGTATATGGACAATATGGGAGAAGTAGGGACTGTTAGTGTTTGCACGTGTGTTGATCATTCAGCAAGGGACTGGTTAATAGCATTGCTGGCTCTAAGGATGATTCTAAAAACTTTGTGATTGCACAAGTGGTGGTTTATGGACTTGCTATATAGTACAAGACTCTTCGATGGTGATTGTGCACCTGCACAGTCACAACAGATGGCTGCTGGCCGTCTCTACAGGGACTGAAGTGGGTCTGCACCTTTGATGATCCACCAATACCATTATTTCTATGAGGACTGCAGTGGGTCTACACCCTTGCTGACTCACCAGTACCATTTTTACTACAAGGACTGCAGTGGGTCTGCACCTCTTGTGGCCCACCAATACCATAATCTCTAGTAGGACTACAGTGGGTCTGCTCTGTGATGACCTACCTACAAATATTCTTCAAAACTTCTACTGACTCTGCGGTGGGTTTGCTCTGTTGTGGCCCATTACCTGTCTGCATGTCAAGAGACAGCACTGTCTTTCCGTTGGAAGGACAACACTACTTCTTCAAGACTGCATGGAAATCCACTACTTCCATGTGCATTTTCTTTTACAGCTCAGACTTTGAGAAAAAAAAACACTGCAATTTTACTGTGATGAATGATCAGGACTGTCTTTATGGACTGTGAGAAAATTTTAGCTTTTGACCAACATTGTATCAATAAGTGTGCGCATTTGATTTCTTTGTTATTGTAATTATCAAAAGGTTTTTCATATCTGTATTGGCCACTGCCCAAAAGAATTTGTAAAATTTTTTGTGGGGAGCAAGGGGCTATGTAAGTAGGCTGCTTAGGTTTTTTTATTGGTAACGTCAAGTAGCTCTCTGTATGAAAATCACTGGCTGTGCTATGTGCAGTCTGTGGCAGGTTGGCATTGTTGTAATAGTCGCCATTGTAGTGTTGGGCTGTTGGCTGTTAACAGCGCGCAGCGTTGCGCAGTTGGAGGTGAGCCGCCAGCAGTGGTGGATGTGGGGAAGTAAGATGGCGGATTTTTGAGAGCGGATGATCTGGACGTGTGTCCATCAGAAACAGTACATTTGTAAGTATGGATGTCATGAACTGCTATATATATTTTGACTTTTGAACACTATTAAGGTAAATACATTGTTTGTTCTCTATCAAAATCTTTCATTTGCTAACTATGCCTATCAGTAGTTAGTGCCTTCAGTGGTTTGAATCTTTTATTTAGCTGGCAGTAGTGGCGCTCGCTGTATTGCAGTAGTTCGAGTAACGAAGATTTTTGTGAGGTAAGTGATTTGAGAAAGGTATAGGTTAATGTTAGTCAGGGCCATTCTTTTGTAGGGATTATTGAAAGTCAGATTGCGTTGCGCTAAAAAATATTGTGTGTCAGTTTAGTGTTAATCAAAACAGGTAAAGAGCGAAATGTCTTGGTACGATCAGTTTTGCTCAGCTGTTTGAAAATCAAATAATGTAAGATGGTACTCCAGGCTGTTCCATCATCTATTCTTAGTGTTGACAAGGGTTTGATCTGGTGGGCCTCTACTGCCGCATTAAACTCGTGCTGCAGCCGGTTTACTTGTCTTTTGTTTGCTGGGTTTCTTGTCTGCGTCTATTTTCGGAATAGTCTAACTTTGTCCGCGATGGTCGCGCGGATTTGTAGGGGTAGTTGGTGCGGATTGGTATCCCTTTCTTCTTCTTTTCGTGCTGGTGTAGCTGCGATAGCGGCATCTATTGCTTTCTCGGTTATGTAACAGATTGCTTGTTCGGCTCCTGCTGTGTCTGCGTCAGATGGTGTTGCGAAGTCTTCTGTTAGTTGTTCTTTATAGATTCGCCATCTGATGCCACGAAAGTCGAGTCCATTTTTTGGTGGAATCACGCCTTCTAGGGCAATATCGAAGATGACGGGTTTGTGGTTTCGTGTGCTGGCGTGGATGGCCAGTGGCAGCCCTCTGAGCACTGCGACATCCAGTATGTCTGTACTATAGTTTTTCAGGTAGGAGATTGGGCTGTTGGGTCCTATTATTACCGTATCTCGTCTTTCTGTGGCGTTTAGCAGTCATTTGTCGCTGACGCTGTTCACCCGCGAATTCCACGCGTGAATTTTCGCGTTGTAATGTCTCCTGGGATGGATAATATGGCTTCAATGCCGGCAGAGTCGAGTGCTCACTTCCGCTCGGGCTGCCGGTAAACGTCGATGAAGTTTCTTCTGCTCCTTGTTATATCGACTGCCACTCCGCTTCCTTCTAGTATGTTAAGGCATGGGACTTTGATAGGGTGATGAGGGAGAGATTTCTTTATGTAAATGACCGTTCCTCCCTTATGTGTTGGCCGGTCTCTGTGGTGGTATCCATAGTTTGGAACTCCTACTCTTACTCTGAGTTTTAGGAATGTTTCGCAGACAAGACATATGTCTATGGCTTCGTCATATAGAAACTGGCGGAACTCTCCTACTTGGTGTGTCAGCCTTTTGGCGTTCCTCATCGCGACGTTCAATTCTTGCATGGAACTATTCGCCATGTTGGTTTCCTGGGGCTGTTGTTGTGTTAGCCGTGTAGGCACCTAGTTTCTCTGGTACGTTTTTGAGGGCAGAGATGGCTTCCAGCATGGCGGACATGAGGGTCTCAACGTCAGTAAGTTCCGGCGTCTGTGGGATAGCTTCTTCTCTGGTGGCGGCGGTAGTGGTTGTTTGTCCCACTTCCTTTGGGTAAGGTTGGTTAGCCATGTCTTATTGTTGCTGGAGGCGATTATAGGAGTGTGATGCTTCTGCGGATGTTGGCACAACTTGTAATATTTCTGGCTTTACAGCCATCATATTCAGGTAGAAGAAGCTCTTCTTGGGGAAGCTGAGAAGGCAGCAGTGGCAAGATGACGTTGTATGGTGTCAGGTACCGACGACAGATGGTTTGTTCGGTACGGGTATCATGAGAAGGGGCGCCTAAATTGTTGTCCTTCTCCGCGATTGGCTGCTGCATTTGGAAGTTGCGCCCCAAAATGATAATCTTCTGTTACTGATATTACACAAGCTAAACAGCGTATTTACTTACATTTCAAATTAAAGCACCTCTCAATAGCGTGCGATCATTCCATTACTCCACAAGTATTAATAACCAGCAGCATAGCAAACAACAGCTAAACGAAAAGGCAGACGAAGCACTTCGTAGATCTGCGGATCAGGCCTAACTTGGATGGCAAGCGAAGTGTTTCGGCTGTCAGATCAGAGCTGGTTCGGCAGTATCGGAGCACGGACATGTTGTCCGCCACGGGATCAGTTAAGACTTAATTTGCAATGTCTAGTTTGTAAATGTGAGAGCTGGATGGGTAGCCTCGGAGGACAGACATGTTGTCTGTCGCAGTCAGCGTCAAGACTTTATTAGTAATATATGGATATATGGACGTGTAGTTGAGAACAGTGTGACAGTAATTACGGAAAATACGCAGTTCATTAATTTGTTAAAGAATAGCAATTATTTGTGACTCTAAAGTTGAATGTAACTGAGCAGTTTCTCTGGTTCTGCTAATAAAAAGTTTGTGGAATCTCGTATGAACAAACTGATTGGAAATTTAATTATTTCTAGAATAACAGTTCCTCCCTAAGAGTTTCTTATAGCCTCATGATAACGGATTCACGACCTACCTAATGTTTTCTGCGTATGGGACAACGAGTGTTGAACACTGCAGGTTGGTAAATATTTACTTACGCATTGCACTCAGGGCGGTGGAAGCAAATAGGTACCTCACGTGTACTGCAACCTTAGTACAAATGAGATCAGTAACACATCATCTGTGGTGACGCAGAGGAGGTACGAAGGAGAAAAGTTTTCCGAGAGCAATGGTTTATAACACGCACATATATCTCATTCTCTCTCTCTCCCTCTCTTTTTCAACTAGCCTTAAGTTTCTGACTCCGTTGTCTCCATTCTGGGCCCATTTAGCACGCGGCGGCGAGGTAATGGGTCTGGAACTTGTGCGTCCACTGGTGCATAGACGGACCTCTGTGCTTGTGGGCGGGTTCTCCGTGCTGTTTCCGGTTTCTTGCCCTGCATTCGCTGTTGCTGTGAGCGCCGGCGCATTTAACGCACTTTTGCAGCCAATCACAAAAGCATGCTACATTTCGGGGTATAAAGCATCTGTAGCACTGCGTCTGTTTTTTCTTGGTGCGTGGCTCTTCTACCGTAACATCGCAAGCGTCGATGGACTTGATATTCCAGATCGCCCGGTTTTGAGTGTTGTCGGTAGTCACGATGCGTATTGTTGGTGATTTCATTTTTGTGACTGCCCTCGTTGTAAATCCCATCTCAGATAGTGCCTTCTTCATGTTTTCGACAGTGAAAAAGTGTGGCATGCCGCGTATTACCACTCTCAGTGGTTTGTCATTTCCTGAGGAGTGTGTATGGAACCGTATGTTCCTCTTCTTCGGTTCTCTCAGAATTTTAAGTAGTCCTCTGTATACTTGGTGGTGATTTTTAAGGTGTACCCTACTGCAGATTTTACGCGGAATATGTGTGTTGTTATCTTCTTCAGGCTGTCGTACAATTCCATTTAGCGGTTATGTACGTGGCAATGATCGAGGGCAATCCTGTAGTTGGGGGCGGCTTGGGCGCTCTTTGCCGCTATTTCTACTGGGTCTACGGCTGCCTTGCTTAGTGTGGTGAAGCTGTTCTTTGTGACCACTGCGATAGGAGTGACTTGATTGATGGAAGCGGCTAGGGAGGTCTTCTTGGGGAAGATGTATCCATCACCGATCGGACTACGTCTGTCGCCGACCGTTTTGGCTGCGGATTCGTCTTCCTCTGTGCTGGAGGTATCGTTTATCTTCCGTTTGCCGGAGGCAGCCTCGTGGTCCGTGGATTCCGGGCCTGGGTCTTGGACGTCTTCTCCATGGGCCCGAGCGTGATGTTGGGGAACAGCCCCTGCTCGTACCTGGATCTGTTGGATGTTGCTGCTGCTTCGGCAGAGTCGTGCACTGCTATCAATAATTCTTGTTGATCTGGGGATGGTGACGGCCTGTGGGGCCTAGACCTTCCCTATCTTGTGTATTTCTATCCATTTTTGGGGCGTATGAGAGCGTGGACAAGGATGTCAGAGACCGAGCGAGGTGGTGCAGTGGTTAAACACTGGACTCGCATTCGGGAGGACGACGGTTCAATCCCGCGTCCGGCCATCCTGATTTAGGTTTTCCGTGATTTCCCTAAATCGCTCCAGGCAAATGCCGGGATGGTTCCTTTCAAAGGGCACGGCCGCCTTCCTTCCCCGTCCTTCCCTAATTCGATGAGACCGATGACCTCGCTGTCTGGTCTCCTTCCCCAAAACAACCCCCCCCCCTCCCCCAAGGATGTCAGAGCGAGTCTTTGTTAGTGGCCGCGTGCTGGTCCCACATGAAGGGGGCCCTGGACCACGTCTTTCCCCACTCTATCAGTCCCAGGTGACTTCGCCTTCTTCCTGAGGAAGACAAATGTCAACCGAAGAAAATATTTAGCATGCAGTTGCACACAGGAAAAAGAGCCAACTTAGTTGGCAGACAAAGACAGTCTGTTTATTCGTCTGTGGACCGAGGTCTCAGGGCAAAGACTCCTGATGCGGCAAGCCTCTCGATGGTCTGGAAGATTCTCCTTCTGCAGCCTTGCAAAGTCTCATCTTGCTTATTCTCGACTATAAACGAAGTTATCATCCTCTCGTAGCCACGCCCGACGTTCTTCTTCCGTAGGCTTGCAGAGTATCGCACAGTCGGAGCTGAGCAGTGAAGTCGCTCTCCCCATTGACCAAGCGTTTTTTTTTCTTCTTTTTTTGTGGTAGGTTGAGGTACAGCGTCAACGGTGGATCTAGGTCTTACTGTCTATCCTACAACGATGTCATTCCAATGACGTCACTGGAGTGCACGTTGAAGGTATGGCAGTGGGACCTGAAGTCTCATACCGCCCTCCGACGGTGGAAGTCCAAACTGAACGGTCGAGATTCGGTGGTATTTACGCCGTCCGCGTGGGACACTATTGGTCGGTGTTCTCGTATTCAAGAGGCAATATTGTGGCACACTAACTAGGCGAGTGCAGCGCTGCGGCGACACTGCCCTCTGTCGTTCATGGATGTCCATTTTTTCCGGCGGACATTCAACTACTGCGCAGCCCGATACGAGAGAGAGGGCTAGTGGCTTGTAGAAATGAGTTCTATCGTCCAATTGTTTTTTCGGTGTTGCTGTTCTTGAGCAACCCGCCCACGTACAACATGGAGGACAGGGCGAGCATGAGAAAATCATGGTTGCACATTGCGTTTAAAATTAATGTAAGCCTCAAGCTCTTTAGCCTTTCCTAATCCTGGTACAAAAACGATGCTGTACTTATTGAACAAGTCAGAAACATTAGTATGAGACACTGAAACACTGATTTGTAATACACGGTCTTGTATGCACAGGTAGAACAAATCAAATAAGTCTAAACCGAAAACATATGCGCTGTATATAAAAAATATTATATTGAATGAAACACACTTCGTAAAGTCACGAAAAGTTGCTGGCGAACTACACATGCCAAATACTGGTATTTCATGTCCATTGTAAGCAGGAAAAACAGAAGTAAGTTTCTGTAACCGTGGCTATCGATCATGTCATAGGTGTTTTCATTGATTAAGGAAACAGATGCACTTGTGTCTCACTGAAATCTGTCTTTTAAGCCACACTTAACCATACAAAAAGTTTTTTTCTCTTTGTGAACGACAGCAGGAGGTTTCTGCCGTTGTTGGCCCCGACTGTAATGGTTGATCGGTCACAACATGCATTTGTTGAGAGATACACTATTGGCTCGCGGCAGACTGCCACTGATCTGGATACACTGTGGACAACACTTACTCATCTTATTCTGACGTTCTCTTCATGTACCTAATGATTAAAAGAGTTTACCTTCACTGTTGCTTTTAGTCTCAGCTCTGTTTTTATTCACTTTAATATTAATTCTACACCTTGCAGTGCCTTGTAGTGTCTGTAGTGCCTTGTGCACTACAAACAAAAAGGAAGTAGTGGCGCCTCAAAATCAACTTCAGAAGTCTCCACAATACTTTCAGACTCGAAAATACACAAAACTGTTTTCAGATCCAAGTCTGGCAATTTTAGGTTAGCAGCATGTGCCTGAGACGTTTTGCGTGACTGCGTCACTTAACATAACATCACTAGAATTTTGTCAGCAAGTACACTTAAACCCGCAAGGTCTTGTTAGCCCTTTCAGTCCAGAAATCTATTCTTTTAACGACTGTTCAAGGTTCTTCTTAAGACGAAAAAACTGGAATCTCGTTGCAGCGACATGCATCTGTGCCTAGTAATGTTTGTCGAGTTTTCGAATGAGTTCCTTATAATTAACATAACTTTAAATAGAACTTATAAACGTCGGTCCAGTCCTATTCTTTTGTGTTAAAACTGCCAAAACTTGGGTGCTGCAACTGGCTACGATGCTGCTTGTTGGGAGGGTAACTTCGTCATCTGTTGTACACTGAGCAGCAATCTTTGAACCTAGTGCACCTGAAACTGAACAACTTCGTTTAGAGACAGTTCTCGTGGAGACTCAGACACGGTGAAACACTTTATACTATATAAATGACGAAAGTTATTGTGGCCACTGAGACTAGCGGAACACCAAGAACATCTTCTTAGGCAGGCGAGCGACGTCTATTCAAACCGGAACAATGGTGGGATCATCATCATAGCCAATTTTTCTGTAGCAGACGATGGAAAGCACGAAGAAAACCGCATGAAACAATCATTCAAGTGCCATTTGTTGTGTATCGTTGTAAGCGTATATTTAATTCAGGAGGAGATCGAGCATTACGCACGAAGTATTTGTAAACTTTAGTAAAACATTTTAATATCGATTACTTAAATTGAATTCAGTCCGTGTCAATGAACGATGATTTATATTTTTTATAGTGTCGCAGACCACAGTAACTGTTTATCGCTTTGAGAAGAACTAGACGACAGTCACATCTCAATCTACTATCATGCTCAAAAGTATCCGAGAAACCAGAATAGCGTTCCACCTGAGTTGTCTACAGTGCACGTAATGTAACAGTCTTGCAGGTCCTTCAATCTCTTTCTGGTACAGTTCTTTGACCATACAAAAGGTAAACCAGAAAAGATCACTAGAGATCACTGTTCTTCATTGCCAATCAGTCCAGATATAAAATAGCATCACGCTATTGCAAATACTAACCAACGGCATTTCCTCAGTGGTAACACCGGTTCCCGTCAGGTCAGTTAAACGCTGTAGGGCTGGGCTAGTACTTGGAGGGCTTCAATCCGGTCTGCCGAGCGCTGTTGGCAACGGGGGGTGTACTCACCTCTTGTGAGGCAAACTGAGGAGCTACTTGATTGAGAAGTAGCGGCTCCGGTCTCGTAAACTGACATACGGTCGGGAGAGCGGTGTGCTGACCACATGCTGCTCCATATCTGCATCCAGTGACGCCTATGAGCTAAGGATGACACAGCGGCCGATCGGTACCGATGGGCCTTCATGGCCTTTATTAGATACACTGTGTGATCAAAAGTACCCGGACACCTGGCTGAAAATGACTTACAAGTTCGTGGCCCCCTTCATCGGTAATGCTGGAATTCATTATGATGTTGGCCCATCCTTAGCCTTGATGACAGCCTCAACTCTCGCCGGCATACGTTCAATCAGGTGTTGGAAAGTGCTGAAAGCCAATTCTTCACGCAGTGCTGCACGGTCGGTCGGTGAGACCTGGCATTATGTCGACGTTAAAAAACATCGCAAAGGTGTTCTATAGGATCCAGGTCAGAACTCTGTGCAGGCCAGTCCATGACAGGGATGTTATCGTCTTGTGACCACTCCACCACAGGCCGTGCATTATGAACAGGTACTCGATCGTGTTGAAAGATGCAATCAGCATTCCCGAATTGCTCTTCAACAGTGGAAAGCAAGAAGGTGCTTAAAACATCAGTGTAGGCCTTTGCTATGATAGTGCCACACAAAACAACAAGAGTTGCAAGCCCCCTCCATGAAAAACACGACCACGCCATTACACCATTGCCTCCAAATTTTACTGTTGGCACTACACTCGCTGGCAGATATCGTTCGCCGGGAATTCGCCATACACCCTGCCATTGGATCGCCACATTCTGTCCCGTGATTCATCACTACACACAGTGTTTTTCTACTGTTGAATCGTCCAACGGTTTGCTCCTTACACCAAGCGAGGCGTCGTTTGGCATTTACCGGCGTGATGTGTGGCTTATAAGCAGCCGCTCCACCATGAAATCCAAGCTTTCTCACTTCCCGCCAAACTGTCATAGCACTTGCAGTGGATCCTGATGCAGTTTGGAATTCCTGTGTGATGGCCTGGATAGATATCTGCGTATCAGACATTACGACCCTCTTCAACTTTCGGCCGTCTCTTTCAGTCAATAGACGAGGTCGGCCTGTATGCTTTTGTGCTGTACATGTCCCTTCAGGTGCCCAGTTCTTTGTCACATCGGAAACAGTGGACCTAGGGATGTTTAGGAGTGTGGAAATATCGTGTACAGGCGTATGGCACTAGTGACACCCTATCACCTAACCACGTTCGAAGTCCGTGAGTTAGTCCGCAGCTCGTGGTCGTGAGGTAGCGTTCTCGCTTCCCACGCCCGGGTTCCCGGGTTCGATTCCTGGCGGGTCAGGGATTTTCTCTGCCTCGTGATGACTGTGTGTTGTGTGACGTCCTTAGGTTAGTTCGATATAAGTAGTTCTAAGTTCTAGGGGACTGATGACCATAGATGTTAAGTCCCATAGTGCTCAGAGCCATTTGAACCATTTTTTGAAGTCCGTGAGTTCCGCGGAGCGTCCCATTCTGCTCTCTCACAATGTCTAATGACTACTTAGGTCTCTGATAAAGGGTACCTGGCAGTAGGTGGCAGCACAATGCACCTAATATGAAAAACGTATGTTTTTGGGGGTGTCCGGTTACTTTTGATCACATTGTGTATGAGAGAGTCCTTAACGCTTGTAAACTCAACTTTATCACAACATGTGACATTTCAAAAGCTTTGACACACTCGTATCTGTCACGTAAATCATTCAGTAATCCTGAGGCAATTACATATTTTTATGAACAGTAGATTTTTGAGATAAAATCTAGACTCTTGAAGTTCTATGGCAATTCGAAATATTTTTGCTCTCTAAAAGATTTTCCCGCTCATGCTAATCTTCCTTCCTGTGAGGAAGTGGTTTTACATAAACTCGTTGTTCAAGTAACCAATTAAGAAAAACGTAATTAACAGCGGCATGCGCCCGATAGAAAAGTCAACATTAATCTTGTAGCACCAGTAATTTCACTGTATTCACGATGCATGAACAATAATTTCCGCTTATGCTTGAATTTTAAATGAAACGACGAACTTTTTTTTATCTGGATTGAAACCCAGCACTTATAGCCATTGCTAACCAAGAAAAGTTTTCGTCCCTAACCGAGATTCGATAACGGCAACGACTATCATTGCTGACTAACATAAAGAAACGTAAAACCTCGAACTTTTCACGAGTATCAGACAGCAAATCTGAACTTGAAAATAAATGAAACTTTTTGTACTGAACCGGAAATCCTGTATAGATCCTTGCATCCCTGACAATCACGAAAGGCATTTGATATAGTTTCATTCACAACCAACAAAGTGTGCAGGCTTTTAAAACTGAGATGCCATGACGTAAATTTTTGTGCGGGAATTCGACCCCAGGACGTAATCGGACTGTTAACTACATAAAATCAGATGTTACCTATCGAATTTTTCATCAGCAACGAGATGTTTGCATCTATCATTACTCGTGACGTCAGCTGAGAGACATTTAAAAATGAGAATTAGTTTCCAGTACTAGTTCGGTGTGGACGTGGTACAGCTTAAAATGAAATTACGAATACGTCTGTGCTGGACCAGGACTCGAACCGAGAGATGAGCCTTTCGTGGAGACCTAGAAGAGTTTGCAGTCTTGTGAAAGAAACTAAATGATCGTACTATATCTTTCCAAGAGCGTTAAATACTGCGGAAGAGGAGATCCGAATTACAAACAGTCTAGCAAAAAGTTTTCAGCGTCCCAAGTTTAAATAATATAAGAGCCGTGTGACCTTAGATGATCATGTGTTCATTAAATAAAATAAAATTTCTAGTGCAAGGAAGCTTACGAGTGACAGAGTTTCTCTGTTTCGCAACTTTCGCCTCTGTTACGGTCCGGGCTGAACCTGTTCTGGCACAGCTTGTAGCGACAGGATATGATGTTTAATTGTGTTTTGAGTTCGCAAGTGTGGCAGACAGCTAGCACTAACTGCTGCCGAATTCCGGTCCACTCACAAGCACCACAACAAGCAATACGTAATAAAACTGGAAAATATCACAAAGTATTTGTCTAACTGGTATCGTACTGCACTGACGAACACCCCTTTACCTTCCCTTATGTAGTTGCATTTCATCCACTTTAGTGCATAGTTTTCTGTCTCTTTAAAATCCATCGAGTAATATTTAAATAATACGGGTCGAAAACATCGCGAAACTGCAGAAGACGAGAGAGATATCTGCATCAGGTTGTTTCGAAAAGTAAAATCCTTTCATGAAATCGGAGAAACCACTGGAAGACCTACCAATACAGTGAAGACTGCTATGTACAGCCTTAATCGGAACAAAACGTACGAAAACCACTGACGAAGCGGTCTTTCTGTATTTTTATCCGAGATGGAAAAACGACAGGTACTTAGAGAAGTGAAGAAAAATTCAAAGCTAAATTCTCCAGAACTTAGTTCTGCAGTTCAAATGCATACAGGAAAATGTGTTTAAACACAGGCTGTAAGAAATGTACTTTATGGAGCTGCCGCCCGTAGAAAACTGTACATCAGTAAAATCAACAGATGGGCAAAAATCCTATGGGTTTTACTTCTGAAAGAAGGAGTCAATTTGAGTTGTTTAAGTCAAATGGGCGTCGGAGAAAAGGGAGCGATGAACTTGAAGAGAGAAATATAACAGCCTTAGTTAAACATGGAGGAGATTCAGTACTTATCTGAGGCTGCATGAGTGCAGTTTGTGTGGGGGATTTGTGTTTCATCGATTTAAATATGGACCATAAGGATTACATGAATATACTAAAAAGACATACACCGATCAGCCCGTACACTATGACCACCTACCACCTACCTAATAGCCGCCATGTCCACTTCTGGCACTACTTATAGCGGCGACGAGTTGTGGCGTGGAAGAAATTAGGCCTGTTTAGGACGCAGGAGAGAGGTGGAACCACATTTGCACATACAAGTCACCTAATTCCGTAAATTCCTGGAAGGGGAGGGGGTGGGCGATGAGCTATGACGCCACTTTCAATCACATCCCAGCTCTGTTCTATCAGATTCATATCTGCTGGTGAGTTGGTGGTAGGGGTAGGGAGGAGGGGGCAGCACATCAATTTTAACTCGCCGCTGTGTTCTCTGAACCACTCCGTAGCACTCCCGGCCTTGTGACATGGCTCACTATCTTGTTGAAAAATGCCTCTGCTGTCGGGAAACGTGATCGCGACGACGGGGTTTCGCTCCCTCTCATCGGCCTGATGAAGTAGGATTCGGGATTCATCAGGCCGTGCAGCTTTCTGCCACGGCTCCAACGTCCAGTGGCGATGGTCAGGTGCCCATGTCAGTCGTAGCTGCCGATGTCGCGGTGTTGACATTGGCACACGAACGCCGTGGAGCCCATCGTTAGGAGTGTCAGGCACACCTGTACTCTGCCCAGCCTTAAAGTCTGATGTTACTACCGCCACGCCGGCCGGGGTGGCCGAGCGGTTCTAGGGGCTTCAATCTGGAACCGGCCGACCACTACGGTCGCAGGTTCGAATCCTGCCTCGGGCATGGATGTGTGTGATGTCCTTAGGTTAGTTAGGTTTAATTAGTTCTAAGTTCTAGGCGACTGATGACCTTCGAAGTTAAGTCGCATAGTGATCAGAGCCATTTGAACCACTCCACGTCGTCCGCCACCTGTAATGAGGGGAAGCCGCCCAACACCGCGACTTCTGGACGTGGTGTCACCTTGGTTTCGCCACGTATTGAAAACATCACCACAGTACTCCGCGACCACCCGACAAGGCGTGCAGTTTCCGAAACGTTACTGCTGAGCCTCCGGGCCATCACAATCTCCCCTCGGTCAGACTTCGATACATTGCGCGCCAGCCGGCCGTGGTGGCCGAGCGGTTATAGGCGCTACAGTCTGGAACCGCGCGACCGCCACGGTCGCAGGTTCGAATCCTGCCTCGGGCATGGATGTGTGTGATGTCCTTAGGTTAGTTAGGTTTAAGTAGTTCTAAGTTCTAGGGGACTGATGGCCACAGATGTTAAGTCCCATAGTGCTCAGAGCCATTGCGCGCCTTCCCCATTCTACACACGGACAGCAGTCTCACTGATACTACACGCACCGTGCGTGTGTCAGACTAGCAGTCGTTCTTCGCCAGGTGGCGCTACTATCGCCTGGACGGGCAAATATCGATAGTAGGTCGGTGGTCATAATGTTCTGCCTGATCAATGTCTATCCAAAGGTGTGAAAAACATGGGTCTTTCTAAGGATCATTATTCACTCATGATAATGATCCAAAACATACAGCGCTAAGTGCAAGACTAACACTCTCCGCTGGATGCCGAAAGCACTGCAGTCGGCAGACATTCATCCAATACGGAATTTGTGGAACATATTCCACAAATATATGATGAATCACCAGATATCCAATAGAAAGTCATTATCATATATGACACACACATTAGAAATATAATTTTATCACAGGCATTATTACATACGATGCAATAAAAGTTTCCTCTTGTGTTTCGTACAGAAAATATTCAACACTTCCTCGACCTTCATCATTGATGCGTTACCTTGATAGATATGCGTCAGCTCCAGTCCATTTAAACGAACTTCTGTCATTCTGTTGAGGAGATACGTCTTAGACGGCGTAAGGTTGAGAAAGATCTCTCTGCAGTGCTGGTTGTTACAGGAAATGTGTGCAACGGACACAAGACACTAATGTTTGGCAGCGCCATTGGTCTTTTATATCCCGATAGGCCACTACTATAGACTTGTTCATATTTTCGTCCATTTGTTGTCAAATTTGTAGCTCTCCCCTCAAATCTGCAAAACAAGAGAGTTCGTCTTTGTATGGTTCAGCACTTTGCAAAGCATGCTCTGTATCTTTATCCCTAAGGGTTAACCACAGCAGTGTTTGTAGACGTACGATTCTTTGTAGCTGAATTGTAGGGAGTCTTAATGATATTTCATTTATCAAATGATCGAGAAGAGGTATGAACACTGACACACGGTAGTTCTCTTTTACAGATTGTATCTGAAAATTGTGTCTGCTGGTCTGTTCTGAACGTAGCTGTATACTATTACGTAAACAGAGAACTATCTAAGCATTTCCGAAAGTTTTCTATCGATTAGTGTATATATATATATATATATATATATATATATATATATATATATATATATATATATATATATGTATATTAGCGTTTACCCGCGGCTTCGTTTGCGTATCAGTAGTGTTGTTATGATGCGTATCGGTGAAGCACAGATCGCTATATGCGCCGTCCCATCCGCTGACTGCACGAAGTGTTATAAGTCTTTATACGCCTATGGCATCACAGAACCCACACAAATGCATCGATTTCGGTATATTTTTATTTATTTGAAGACTAGTTTAATCAGCATTGTTGTGACATGAGTTTGATGGAAGTTTATTCGGCGATTTAAGTTTACTGGCAGCAACACGCTGCCTAATCAGTATTTGGTAGACAGTTTGATGTCACACTACAACATAGGTATCAAAAATCTCTACAAATAATTCCGCGAGAATATACATTTAATTTTTATGGTTCACTCTCAATCACCATTTCTGTGGTGTCTTTCGGATTCGCTGCGCCAAGTGCAATCGAAAGACAAACATTTTTATGGGTGAACCGTAAAAATATAAGCATATGCCCTCGTGGACTTTTGTGTAGATCTTTTTGAGATTTACAATTTCGTACTTTCCAATTCGAAGTAGCAATTATCGCCTGCACAGGGTACTGTAGAAGAGTGCAGTGCCGACAACGGTTTTGTTGCCTTGTTTCACTATTATCGACTATTATTACCTCTGTCTACTGATTTAATTTTTTTAAATAGCCTGTGTTATTTCTCAGGGTTCAATCTGTATCATTACCTAACTTCATCAGATTCGATTCAGTGGTTCTGCCGTGAAAATGTGACAGAGTTACATGTCAAAATATAACAAAATTGCATAGGATTACTTTTACATTTATAATATTGATAATTTATGGATTACTCACAGTGCCTTTCACGGAGAAGTGAAGTGCTACATATTGACTGAAATACACTAGTTCCTGATGAAAAGGCCAAAAACGGCACAAGGTACTATTTGCCTACAAGAGGACTTCGGCGAAATATCAAGGCGCATAGAGCAACAAATGCACTGACTGTAAGAAGCCTGACGATGCCGGAAAATCGAAGAGCATGTTTTCAAATAAAGCTGCTTACGGTAGTAGCACGTGGCAATACTTTTTCTAAGTAACTAGATAAATAATCCAGAGAGATCTAATATTTACCGAAAATATGTGAATGCTTGAGCCTCAACACAGCTCTAGATATTTACAAATTTTGTCACAAAGTAAAAGATTGGACTTTACTTTCATAACGAGTAAAACATACACAATAGCTCATTTATTTGCTACACAATCACGAAAAGGCAAACAACGTCACGTTGTATTGTACTTTTATGGTAAATTCTAACAAAAGGACACAACAAGGCGTAACACTGTAGTGTCTTATATAGCAAGCAAACAAGGGAGAGGGTTTTGTTATGGATGGCTGGTATCCTCTTTCTACAACACAAATGGTCATGTGGATTAATACGGTTTCTCATTTACACGAAGTGGCAATTTTAGCTGACTTCATTAGAGCTCACATGTTGTGGTACAAGCTCGTAAGTAATAGTCCCGCTATCGTCACTAATCTGGTCGCTACGTACTGTCGTAGCCTGTGATGTACTAAACCCGCTCTGCGAGTAAACTGACAAACGCCAAGCTGGATAACCGACTGAGTGAGTGACTGAGCGATCTGTATGTACAGGCTAATCTCAGGAAATGCTGGAGGGATTTTAATCCGGTAAGGACTAATAGATGCACTGAGTCACGAAGAAGGTTTTTGTATACAGTTTATAAATATTTCGCCAAATTGTCTCAATTATGATGAATTTAAGTTAAGTTATGAAAATGACGCCATTTCCACACCGTAACTCGAGAGAGCAGCTGTGCCTTGAAGAGCAGGAAGCATGACTACATTCGCAGCACTGGGGGTGGTCTAGCGGTAATGCATTTGTCTAGGAAATGTAAACAGTTCCGCCTTGCGCGTCGAGGGAGCAAGTTGTCCTTAGTGCCGGCCGCACCGCAGCGCCGCGCGTGCCGAACTTGAGTTTACTCAGTCTTGTGTGTGTATCGGGCGGTGTCGCATTGTCCTTGCCTAGCGGAGTCTGTTGTTGGTTTGTTCTGTGGCGGCGGCGTTCTGTGCCCACGTCACGATGTGTGCCGAGACTCTCCGGAATATTCCTCGACTGGCTATCGTTCGTTTCAGTTTCTACAAGAGTACGCGTCATGTTCAACCAAGCTCCTTAGAAATTCACGAATGATTGGTCGAAACGATTCGCGTTACACCTGATCAGGTAGATACTGATTATTTTGACTCTGATTTGTATGCACTTTTTCTGAAGATTGAAGATCCCCTGCCAGTAGACCGGCTTCTCTCTTTGGTTGGTTCTCACATCGTGATAGTTCTGTTAGTTCAGTCCTTCTTGCAAATGTGGCGATCGTGTATTTTTTGCTTAGCGTTTACAGTTTTCCACCCGAAGTGGACGATTCATTTCGTACGTCGGTGTTGCTTACTTTTGGAGTCGTTCGGCATATCCCGCGGGAACGGTGGTCTACATAACACCTCTTGCAATGTTGCGGTAGTATCTGAACTGTAGAAATGTGTGTTCAAAAAATATTCCTTCACACATGAATGTATGTCGTTACTGGATTCATGTTACATATCCAGGACAAGAAGGAACCTGCTTCCCTCATAACGAACGTGGTCATCTCAAATCCAATTGTCCCCGTCGTGTTACGAGTTTAAAGTCGTTCTATGAAAAGCGTCGTCCGTTGGCATTAGGTGTATTAGTATCTCCGCAATCTGCTCTGAATACTTCTCCAGCCTTAGAGGACTTTACAGAGACATTACTCCCCACTTTGCGCGATTTTCCGCCGTTACCGCCATACCGGTAGCTCAATTTAAATGCCGGTGGACTAAGGATGGTGAAGATTTTGGTCACCCCTACCCAATCTCACCTCTCAGGGAAAGTGATGGTGGATAGCGCTTCTTCCCGTGATGATGCTTTGAATACTAAAGGAACTGCAGTTCTCGTTTCGCCAGGGATGATGTGACTTGTTATGCTGATATTGAAATTAGTGTAGCATCTGCGTACTCTTATCCAAACGTAGAAACGTCTGTTCCGGTGGGTTCCGTTTATTTATAGGAGACATCGTCTGCTTTTCTGCCTTTCAGTGTTCTAGTATAATACCATCCCTTCCTCAATCTGATATGGTGGCGCAACAGAACACTACGGATACTCTTGCAGGTAGTCAGATGATGTAGACAGCTTCAGACGCTACACTGCCTGTCGCTTCTTTATCTGATAATGTTCATCCCTCCTGGTTGTGTTTATCGCATTCCGCTAAGTGGAGTGGGATCGTTCCGCTCTGCCTCCACCCTACCAACACGCCACCCCCCACCCCACAGCTGACCGTGATGAGCCCGCTATCCTCCAGTGTCAACAAGTTGTATGTCGTAGAGTGTTTTGAAACAACGTCTTGAACCTGAGCGTGTAGCATCGACACGAAAAAAATAAAACATCGAATCTGCACCTTCCGATGGGGAAGATTCAAATCCTGTATCTCCTTCTCCGCCATCTGCCGGTGTTGTAGGTAGTGGGACTTGACGCGTAATCTTTTCTAGTTCTCTTTTCATGCCTTATATGTGTTAATTAATACTGACATATACATTTTTTACCCTCAAACTTAATAGGATTAGCTCCCCATTACGTCTTCTTACGTTACAACGATTTATTTATGATTACCAAGCTGATTTCGTGTGTTTGAAAAAGTGTTATTCGATGTGTTTTGTCTCCCTGATTATTGTGTGTTTTTTAATGTTGCGCCGTAAAGATCTACCGATATGCCCGTGCGTTACAGGGACGTTATTCTGTTGACTAACTTAGTAATGCATGACGAACGATGGTCGAGGTATTGGGTGTAGTTTTTGTGATCTCAACTTCATTTTTCTTCATGCTCCATCTGGATCTGGTCGTACATATGACCGCTTGCGTTTTTTTAGGGAAGAAGCCATTTATTTACTTAGTCAAAACAAGCGAAAAATTTTGATGGAGGAGGGGAGGCGGAATTCCAACTGCGTATTATATCTTTTGAGTAGCGAGTAAGTGTGGGTTCTGCCTCACTTTTTCATAAGAAAACTCGCTCGCTCATTCACTTGCTGGCAAATTAACTCGCTCACTCGCTTTCTTATAAAAAATTTACCCAGAATCCACACTGATTCGCTATTAACCCCATGTTTACATCTATGGCTCACAATTTTCTAATAAAAATTCGATTTTTTTCTGAAAAAAGTGAATGTGAGAAAAAGATTCGAATTTAAGAAAATAAGGTAAACTTACACTCTTATTGTATATTACTTACATTATTTACGTGCAAACAATCTGCATGGTTATGCGATGAGCCAATATTTTCCATATGGTGGATTTAAATGTGATAAACTAGCTGCTTTTGATTGTAAAAAATAAGTGAAATTTCAGACAAATCTGCACATAAATATATATTAGATCTAGAATATCCAAAAGAATTGCATGATTTGCATAAAGATTTATCACTTGCACCAGAGAATAAGCTTATACCTAACACTAAAAAAAGCAAGTTATTGACTACTCTGGTTGACAAAAATAATAATGCAGGTCACTACAGCAATCTTAAACAATACCTGTTTCTGGGGTGACGGTAACAAAAGTAAATAGGGTATTAAAATTTAACCAGTCTAACTGGCTGAGAAGTACATAGCTCTAAGTACAGATGTAAGGACTAAAGCAAAAAACGATTTTGAGGATGTTTTCCACAAGCTAATGAATAATTTAATTTTAGCAAGAACATGGAAAATATAAATAACAGAGTGTATAAAAAATTAGTGTCAGGTGAAGAAAAGTGTGACAAACTTGTAGCAAAACCAATCTTTAAAGGAACAAGATGAAAATCGTATTGCCATCCATATGAATGAAACAAAAATCAAATTTAATAAACCCATCATATGGGTATGAGAGTAATTGATTTATCTAAAGAACTGATCATGATTTTCACTATAGAATTATGAAACAAAAATATGGAAGAAATATTGAGCTGTATTATCGAGAAATATCGATGAATGATCACTTTGATACAAGTGATTCTCCAACAGAAAATATTTATAGTATTCCATAGTAAACAAGAAAGTTTTAGGAAAAATGAAGGATGAATGTAACAGAAAAATAATGAAAGAATTCTGTGGTTTGAGAGTTAAAATGTATGCTCTTAAAGTTGATGAGGAGGAGGATAAAAAACCAAAAGGTGCAAAGAAACATGTTGTTAAAAATACAATAAGTTTAGTATATTATAAAATTTATTTGTTCAACAATAGATAGCAGTACAGAACAATTAATATGACTGCAAGTGAAAAACATGAAATCTACAAAACTGACATAAAAAAGAAAGCACTGTGTTGCCATGAGTACAAAAGATATATTTCGGAAAACGAAATATGGACATTACTCATTATTGTCATGTTCTTCATAAACGATAATTAAAATGTTAGTAACATTTTTTATATAAATGGAAGCTCTACCAAAGAAGCTCTACAACATAAGTGCCTCTAAAGTAATTTAAAAAATAAATTAGTTAGAGGTTAAATGTTTTGTGTAATGTTACTGTGTGAATATTTGAATACTAGGTATGGAGAGAAAATATGTTTGGAACTAAATAATAAATTTAAAGTCATTTTGCTAGATAGATATTTGAAAATAATTAGTGGTTGGGATCTTCAGTTTTTTGAAGAATAGGAGATGAATTCGAGATATAAAGGAATGAAGAAACTGAAATATAAAAACAATTATTTTCATGATCTGGAGTTCACACTGTGAATTTTTTTTAATTTGATTTTTTCCTATTAAATTTCTAATCCTTAAATGGGCAATACCAAATATCTAAAACAGTGTGACAAATGTCCAAATAAAAGAAAATATTGCAAAATTTTATAAAGATAAAAATCGAACAGATGGGTATTGTAGTGTGTGTAAAGAATGTAAAACATATTACCAGAAAATGAAAGTTACATGTGAATGTGTTAGAAGTGTACTCAAGTGTACACTAAAAACATAAAAAGACATCAATTCATAAGTCTCATGACTGTTAAAGAAGAACGAATTATGAACATTTCGATTTATGTATGTGTTTATACACAGAGCGAAGTTCAGAATATGATCTTGAAAGGTGTCACTATAGTGTGGATACTTTCGTAAAATTACAGAATATGGCTACATTTTACTTGTAATTACGAGTGATTTGAGAACGACATGAAGGATAGATACTACACATGTGCATCACAATGGTGCAGAGTCGAAATTAGCTAATCATGCAATCAAATAAAAAGTAGCATTACAGCCTACTAGGGACCATGTTTACATTTATTAAACATCTTGAGGCTGTGGATCCCCACAAATACAAAACCTTAAGAATGGTTTGTTGGCACAAATATTTTCATATTTGAGATGACTATATACAAGAGCAAATGATTAATGATATTCACTCTTCATCAAAATTGATTATTTTAATTATATTCTATTAATAACATTTCTACACATTGGGCAAGACTTACGTTCTGTTAACCATTTATCAGTACAGTCTTTATGGAAAGTATGATCAGAGTTTGTTTTTACAAATTAATGATTTACATCATTTAGGCATATAGAACATCCATTACATTCAGATTATTCCATTATTTCACAATGTTTTATCATTTTTGTATAAATGATTCTGATAATTTTCTTAAAGTATAATTCAGTTTAACTTTTTCTTAAAATTCTATTATAAAATCTTCAGACAACCTCTGCATAAATGACATAACAGCCCCTTCAACTTCTAAGAAAATCTTGGCATAAAATCTGTGTAGTAGAAAAAGTATGCCAGTTAATTTAATCTTTAAATTCTCCAATAAAATCATCAGATTAATTTCCACATAGTATTAGTATGCATTTCAGATCCAATTTATCCTGAAATTCTCTTGTAGAATCTTCAGTTAATAGATATTAAATTCCATTCTTCGTTGCTATATAGATCATATTTTTAAAAATATGTTCAACAATTTTATTTTTATATATTTCAATTGTTGTTGAATACAATGTACATAATTTCCTTAAATTAAAATTTTCAAAATTATAGTTAATCAGTGCATTACGTTTTTCCTCTTTCAATTTAGAATATCCTTTAATTTCTTGTTCTTTTGCTTTAGCTCCTAGACCCTTCACAGGAAAATTTATTCCTTTGTTATTATTGTTAATAAGACAATCAATAAGTTCTTGTTTTCTCAGTTTAGAATACAGTTTTATTTCTAGTTTTTTTCCTCTAGTTTTTAATTCATTGACTTTTAGGTTTTGTAGACTCTCCATTTATAAGAATTACTTTTTATTCGAAAAGAAAAATTTCTTGTTGCTTTCCTCTAGTTTTTAATTCATTGACTGTTAGGTCTTGTAGACTGTCCATTTATAAGAATTACATTTTATTCTAAAAATAAAAGAAACTATTTCCAGGTGGTCAAAATTTTCAATTCCAAATAAACTTCAATTTAGAATATTAAAAAAATCTAGTACATCTAGTTTAGAATCACCTATGATGATTGTATTTGAATTCATTAACCACAATAACTAACAATTAACTCTAGGTAGTTAATTTAAAGATATTTGAGAAAATGGATGTATTGATTATGATGATACTTTATGTTTTGTTAAGTATGGTGTTTTAGCAAGTGATGTCCCAAACTCTGGAAAATTAAAATGCTTCAAAAGAAATTATGTTATAAGTCATGTCTTATGTTTTATTCATTACAGAATTTCAGTGTCCCAGAAGTGCGTCCCTGAAAAAATTGAAAAACGTTTTCCTAATAAAAATTATTTTCATTAAATGGCAGCTATCGTAAGTACATCTATGATGAGGTTATTTGAATTTATTCATAAGAACGATTATCAACTCAATTTGTGTAACTGGTTCAAAGATATTGAGTATCATTGTTTGATGAAAAGAATGTACTGACAACTGATGATATTTTACCTGTTCTATGTGGAATTCCAGGGGGAATAGTTTCTACTATGGAAATTTCAAACAACTCAAATAGGATTATGTCAAATTTCTAAAAATTAATGAAATACCACACACAGAAATGCAGTATGATAACGTTAAAACTGAATAAACATGTTGAAAGAACTGATTTTATTAACAGTCAATGATTTTAAGGTATCCCTAATGATAATCAATACAAAACAATGCAAACAAGTAAGTAATTATTACTTGACAATTGAATAAATATTGATGGATTTCATAAAATATACAGCAGAATATAAATCATTCAATCTCAATAACTAGCCATTGAATTCGAAGACAGACTGAAAATAGAAGAAGAACAAAATAACAATTTGATGTACCACTAATAGAAGAGAAATCTAAAAATAAAAAATAGAATTAGATGACATTATCTGAATAATCATAACTGTTGAGCTACAAAACGATCATTTCCTTGAAGTTGCTGGAACAACTATCAAGTTAACAAAATCTAGATTATCTACATACAGCACTGGTGAGCTTCCAGAAAAAAAATTATTATGTACATTTTCGAAAATGTATCAACTAGAAAGTGATGGAAGAAAAATTTAATCCTCCTTTAAGTGCTTGAAGATTGAAGAAAGTAAAGAACTACACCATATGAAATTTGATGATATAAAATGTTATAGTTAGTGTGGTTGAGGAGGAAATTAATTCATTACTACACAAACATGATTTCAGTAATGATGATACTAAAAATAAGTTATATGACAATAAGCTGACAACAGCAGAACATATTCAACTTGTTATTATCACTCAAGAGCTTATAAGATAGTTAAGAATTATAAGATAATTAACAAAATTGTACTAGATAAGATATAATGAAGAAATATCTAGAATTATTTCTGAAATCCATGAAGAATATCCAGATAAAAATAATGTGATTAACGAAACATTCAAAGAATTTATAGAATCAAAGTAATATACAATTAGGGGAAAGATAAAATTTGGAATGAGATAGCAAATATTTTAAGTACATACTTCCATGGTAAATAGCATTGGCCTTGCCACAGTCGGTACACTGGTTCCCGTCAGATCACAGAAGGTAAACATTATGAATGAAACCCTCAATTCCTTATTTTAGTTTTTCTATTGCATGAACAAGAGGCTTATCTTCTTCTTTATATCATTCCTGTTCATGGTTATATCATTCCTGTCTATGGTTGTGTTTTCCGAAACTTGAATTGTTCTTTCCTTTCTTCAACTTTTTCTCTATTTTGTTTAGCTTTTTTAACAATATCTGGGTCTTATTTCGAAAACATTTAATATAGATGAATAAATATTAACAAGTTATTTTTAATCTTTCTGTCTGATTTGTTCGCCTTATGTTGATAGGAATTTAATTATTTTATCTATGAACTTATCTTCATCTTGTTTTCTAGTCATATCTATCATAAAAAATCCCAACTGATCATTCCACCATTTACCACACAATCCTTTGAAATCGTCAAACTTTAAATCTTCACCAATGAACTTGTGGTAAATTTGATTTAAATTTGTGTAATCGTGTCTGAAAATATTTAAAGTATTGAGATTATCTTTGACCATTTGTTTTGGCATCTTTGAGTGAGTTTGAGTTAATTAAAAACAATCTGTTCCTTTATGTCTACCACTAGTAAAATATTCCCTAACTATATCCAGATTTTAAAGAATAACGTCGCCGATTACTACAAGTGTGTTATCTTGGATTTGATCTCATGGTATAATGTCATCGTTATTTGCAATAAAAATAGCAGTCATCGCATTATCCTTGTCTTCAATTTTTTTACATATTTTTATAAATTCTTGATATTTGGGCTGATCACAGTGAATATACAAAGTATTAATTTTATTCCATTTAACTAACCAGGGGATAAAATACAACTATCGATAATTAATGTCGTTCTTCCGCATCTGCACAGTCTTTTTATTGCACATGAAATAGAATTCAGTAAAAGCTTACTGTGTTTATATTTTGATTTCTTCTCTGGAATTCATACTTTTGTTTCCCATTCAGTTTTGTGACTGCAAGAGCAGTCTTGAAAGGCGACTAATAAAGCAGTCTTTATTCTGTGTCGATATTTTACTTAATTAAACAATTTTTATTCATATAAAGGATTAGATTATTTCAGTTGAGTGATAAGTCATCTGTTCTCATAAAAAGATTAACAGTGCCAATACAAGACAGCTATACTAATATATCACTAGATAGTTTTTATACAATGTTTCAAACATCAAATATCACATAAAACAAATAATAAACTTTACTGTCAAGGAAAAACGACCTAAATTCCTGTCAGTCAGTATAGTTTAAAAAACCTAGAAAAATTTATTCATCTAGAAAAGCTGAATGATCACATTAAGGGAGATGAAGTTTTAAATAGAATTATGATTGAGAACAATGTTAAATTATGTATGGGTATAAAAGATAGTACTGGAAGTGTTCTCAGATTTAGTGATCAAACTATTGAAGTTAATAAAAAACTGTTGCTAACTATGTTCCTAAAATTATTCAATTCGAATTAATTAACATAAATTTTAATTTATCTGATCTAATGTTTGTAAAACATACTCATCATTTTCATTGAGAAACTAATATTGTTGCTTCATTCATGCTAAATGCAGCATGTGGTGGACTGATAGTTCATAAACCACATTTTCCTGTATACATTCCACTTTTTTATCTTATTCAGGATTCAGAAATAACCATAACTGATGAAAATGAAGAGTTGATAGACTGCAGTTGTGCTTGTGTAACAGTTGTCTTACAAATGGCTTACTCACAGACTTTTGCTGACCCTAAATAAAATTTATTCTTTAATAAACAATGCAAAAATAAAGAGTTACAAATTCCAAACATTCCTTGTGAATGAGAAATCTAAAAATAATTTAAATGTACCAAACAAATATACAGAGATCAATATAAATATTGGTGATCGTTGGGTACATTATGGCCATGCTCAGTTATATTTGAGCTTCAGATTATCCAACATACGGTGGAAAATCCAATAAAAAGTTAAATGATAATTATGTAGCAAAGCTATTTGATTTTGTAACCATTAAGAAAGGAAGTAATAGTTTATCTACAACTGAATATCTTTTTATTTCTTTATCAGTTTTATAGTATTTGACTTCATCTGTTACCAGTAAAATAGGTATGGAAGGATATGTACTTAATAATGGAAAAATAAAGAGTTAGAAAAACGAAGTGCTTCATCCACTAAATATGCTTGTTGGTTTCTTTAAGGACTATAAAGAAATTTTCTGGGGTGGAGATATCCTGTAATTTTTGCTTGGAGTTCTACTGCTTGACATGCTCTTCTTATATGGTCTGAGAAAACCAAGCTGGGGTCGAAACAAAAAAAGAATATTTCCCAAGGAAGGAAAAATTGCAGTAGAATCTATGGAAATTCGTGTACCAACTGTTAAGTATGAGCCAAATTACGAGTTAGAACACCGAGAAGGTATATTGAAAAATCCCAAAATTCCGATATCTTTTTGTCAACTGCAAACTGTAGAAGTTGCTGGGTTGAATGATACAAAAATTTTGAATTAGATATTACCAATTTTTACAACTCTGTAAAGTTTGATATGCCATATTTTGTATTTGCTGCATTTCAAACAAATCGTAAATAGAATTAGTTGCTTGTCTCTTCATTATTGGATCACATTAAGCTACAGAATATATTCCTGAAAAAAGGAAGAAACGAAATTTTTCCCTCAAGAGATGTCGAATATTAATCCACCTAATAATTTTCTCACAGCATATGATGAAGTTCTCGATTTTATAATAGTTACACTACTCAAAGGGAGCATTGACATAAGTCGACATTATTTCATAATGAACTACCCTACCTATGTGCGTAACATGACTTAGAAATAATATTGTAACAAGTGAGATGACAACAATGAAATTGCTTGCAACTTTTACTGCAAAATTTCCTGCAGATACTTTAACTTACAAAGTTATGTATGGTAAAAAGAACCTTACTTACAACGGGCAACACAGAATTTTATCTGAGAATTTTTAAACTAAGATATTGCATATCTAATTTGAATAGTCCTTTTCATTTAGATTACGATAGCATTTTGAATTTTTAAAATCCATTGTATGGATGTTTCGTGAATTAGCAGTTCCCTCAGTGTGAATGGCGTTGGAAGATAAAAGCCTCCTGGCGACTCGAGGCTGAAGGCTGAGCGAGATGAGATAGTAGCTCCTTTCTGTAAAAAGGCTCGTGACTGACTGAGCACGGGGCAACTTCTGTCCACAGCTCAACTTCTGTCCATGGCACTCTATCAAACCACAATTTACTGGTTCACGAATGAACTTGGTTCTTCAAATACTCTATTTACACACGATTTGTGAACGTTATTTCTCTGCCCTGCACAGCACAGTATAATAAGTATTGGACTGGCTCGGCCAGCCAAAAATATTGTTATTTGCTATCGGTGTTCAAAGCTCGAGTCCTTGTAAAAGAAAACGAGAACGACTGCCAGAAGCAGCTCAACCAATGCATACCAATATGCACTGGAAAAGATGCAGCAAAAGAAGATAGGTGGATGAAGGTTAGCATCCAAGTCACAATCCAACAGAAACGTTCCGCAAACAAAGCCGTCTGGGGAAAATGAAATAAAGAGAATACCATCAGAATAAATCCCCAGAGGGCTATCCTTCAAAAGGCGCTGAAGATTTTGCACACGTTGAGAACGAATTTATTAATTCTATTGCGTTCAACTAAAATTTTATTTAGGAAAGTTTTCAGATTTTTTTCGTTCACTCTATTCAGCAAAAGCCAAGTTGTTACACGGAAATAGTGGGACACGGTTCATTTGCCTTATTTTCATAAATTCGATTTTTTTCTGACGTTCACACCTTTTCAGAAAAAATTGAATTTTTGTAAGAAAATAGTTAGCCATAGCTGAAAAAGTGAGGATAGTAGTGAATAATTGAAGGTTGTAAGTAAGTTTTCCTCTGAAAAAGTGAGTCAGAACCTACACTTATTTGCTACTCCTTCGGATCAGACTCTCAATTATTACTGTCGTCGTCAACTTAATGATACGGTGGCGTCGCTGAGTCAACATGGTGCTTGAAACTTCAGAAATCCTACATTACCGCAGTTTACGTATTTTACACCTACTTCTAGTGGTTGAGTGGACAGTTTTTGTACTTTTGCTTCACTTTTGTTAATTGTTGTTATTCCTGCCAGATTCATTGACCACCGTGTTGTTCCAGTTTTTTTTTTTTTCCCCTCTGCTTAGCAGCGCTGCTGCTGCGGGTAATCGGGCGCTGCTCACACCGTGTACATTCCGCTCAGTCGATAATATGGACTCAGATGAAGAAGTATTGGTCCTGGCTTTGTTGATGAAAAGAAAATTCAGGCGCCGACGTCGTAAACGTAAATACTGGCAACACCCAGTGAGCACCACTTGTACAATATACGGACACTTCAATACTATATATAGTGAGTTACGTGAAGACAGTGCCAATGTCTTCAACTACTTCAAGATGTCAGTACCGACCTTTGAGGAACTACTATATTTGCTGAAAACACATATTGCACGCCGGAACACCTGCATGAGAAACAGTATTTCTGCGGAGGAAAGGTTGACCATCACATTAAGTACAGATAGTTAACATAATATGATTTTAATTTAGCAATTAGTGTTAGGTAAGAAAATTACAATATGTGTAGACATCCTAAAAAAATCTTCGTACACTGATGTATTATGTCCCACAAAATGCGTTCCACTTACATTTCCCTGTGATACAGCCATGTTTCCGTGAGCAGTATGTCTGTAATGTATTTTTGCAGCACACTCATAAATTCGGATTTTGCGTTAAACTGCTTTTCTTCAGGTATGGCCTTGAAATGAGATAGCAAAGACATAAGAAGTAATCTATCAGGATGTCCCTCCGTTAATTTTGATTTCTTTTGAACACTTTCTGCAAGTATTGGAAACAATTTCTGCTCTTCTGAGAGTCTCTTTTTGGGAACGCTAGAGCCTGAGACAGTAGGAGATGATACTTGATAAGTGATTGACCCTTCGTTTGTCATATTGTCTGTTTCTTCCTCAACAGGAGGTTTAGTTTCACATGCAGGCGCTGAAAACGAAAGTTGCTTGAAGAAAATGTACTGCTTTTTGGCATCTGCCGCTCAAACCACTCTACACTTTCTCTGTTTTTGCGGCTGTCGAGTGTACGAATCTCTTACATTTTTCTACCTCATTTGTAACTGTGTTACTGAAATAAAAAGATTTCTTTTCTGATTTCAGGTATCTTGCATCAGGAAATACATTCACAGATGTACTCTACACTTATAAAGGGGGAATTTCTACCATCTCGAGCATAGTAAAGGACACAGAGGCTTGGTTCAAATGGCTCTGAGCACTATGGGACTCAACTGCTGAGGTCATAAGTCCCCTAGAACTTAGAACTACTTAAACCTAACTAACCTAAGGACAACACACACATCCATGCCCGAGGCAGGATTCGAACCTGCGACCGTAGCGGTCGCGCGGTTCCAGACTGTAGCGCCAGAACCGCTCGGCCACCAGCGGCCGGCAACACAGAGGCGTGTATTCCTGGTATGCTAGGTAAGCGCCGCTTACACATACGAATTTTTGGTAGTGAAAATAACTCTGATTTTTCTGTTATCAGTCCTCTGTGTTCTGGAAACATAAATGTTTCCTCCGCAACTCGTGTTTCTGCAATGGAAAAGCTGCAACCCTTACCGCTGAGCTAAGAGCTGCTGTCGTGCGATACGCGTTGTGGGGCGCATATGTGTGCGCATGCGCACAGGCGAGATTTTGAGGACTCGGGGAAGCTGAGAGGCTTCCGCAGCCCTGTTAGTTAGCTCACGTGTGACGTGCGCATGCGCCACAGGCAAGCTCTGAGCCTTCCGCTGCCCAAATTCTTATCAGTTGCGAGTCAAGCTATTTTTTGTAGACATTCCAAGTTCAGAAATCAATATTCTTTTCTTTGGAGTGAAAGAGAAGGTTGAATTAGAACTGTTCCGTGAAGACGTCCGAAGTGCAGAGCACAATATCAGTATAATGTAAGTGTGGTTATTCATTTATTTATTTTACGTTTCATTGTGTTGGTTTGTTGATTATGATACGATAAACAATTACAGTCTAAAATGTATGAGACTGATACGACAAGTTAATATTTACACAAACCTTTTTAAATTTGTAATTTGGTTCAATTTCATACACATATCACTGATATATAAGACTGTAAAAATGTCTCAGGAAATGTAAAAATTTCATTTAATAATAACGTTTTTCTTTATTCTCTCTAATTACAGTATGGTGGAGGCGGAGTCTATAACAGAACAATTGTTGTGAAGACCGTTTCGTCTTAGGGGTCTAAACGAAAAACAGGAAATTGTGCAGTCTGATAGACCTTGCCCAGAACTGCCTAATCTGAAGGCAGTTCATAAAGACAAAAGTCAAGAATACGCTCGACATTTCCAAATGTGTCAGTATAGCAGGACAGACTGGATCGGAGGGAACTCGATGTTTAACAAACTTTTTTGCTAGCCATGTTAATTGTTCGCAAAAGGACAAACTGTGTGGTCAAACAATGGATGTAATAACCTCAGGGGCGTTGGCAAGGGGGGGAGGGGGAGCTATGGGGAGCTATAGCCTACCCCCAAATGGAGTATCATATTACACTGGTTAAATGAGTTCAGAAATCAGCGAATATATTTCTTCAACAGATTCACTCATCATTTTATAATTATGTAGCAATATAGGCTGCAATTTATTTCAAATACATTGTAATAAAAGAATAAGAGCGGCAATTAGCTTACTATCTAAACCAATAAACATCATTTAACTTCAAATAAGCGTCTTATTAGTTATTAATATACATTGGATGTATATTAATGTACGGATACCACTTACAATAATCAAGAAAGCTAAATATGCCGGGTATGCCTACCGATACTTAAGCTGCTGACCCTAGTAGACACGTTTTCACCTTATTTCCAAAACAGTTACCAAAAACTCATGTAAGCAAAACCAAAATTTACCAATTTGTCGGTGGAGGACCCTAACCGACGAGCCGGGTCGGCGAAATTGGGGAAAATCCACTTCTCCGATTTTCATGTTCTAAAAATTCTTAGCGGTATACAAGACTGCGCCACATCGTTTTATGAACTCATTTTTTCCTTAAAAGCGTTACTTACGTCGTGAAAAAAGAAAATGTCTACTTTTCGTTTCGCGTGATTTCTTAGTTTCGTAACGCTTCCCAACCGATTTTGAAGAAAGTATGCTGCTAAAAAATCTGATTTTTGTACACGTGCTAGTGTAACATCTTAGCTTCGTATTGAATCATTTATCTTTTCATATTTCTTAACAGCCATTGTGAAATGAAGCTATTTGTCAACGTTGTGCACTTGATTTACAAATCTTGTAGTGAAAAAGTTATGTAGCGGGTAGCTTACTGTTAGATCCGTTTTAGACCATACATTGTTGCGAATGAAATGTACCTAAAAGTACCAAAAAGTTTTTGAAATGATAATGACACTGATATCTGTCTCTGGTCACAAGTAATGCGAGATATTCAGTGGCGTCAGTGCCGCGTCCGCAAGCCACGGAGTTCGCGCGGTTACAGCTTGGTTTAGTACATGTAAAGGTAGAAGTGTCAATGACATAGGTCTGATAAAATTTGGTGTAAAACTAATCACAAAAACAAACTGGAGATTTGTGATACGTTTACTGCAGAAACTGAAGCGCAATTCTGTAGTCTCTTTGTCTACTTTGACAGAAAAAAATAATGGAGAGTTAATGAAATTACTGTAGATCGACACAGATGTGCGTTTCATTGTTCTTCATTGTTTTTTTCCTTCCTTGGCGGGCTGCGCTGCACCGTCAAGGTAATCCCCACTCTTTGGCTAAATGGCTGTTAGTTGCCGAAGGCCAAATAAATAAATTAAAAAAAATCCCCATCCTTCGACAGCTGACAAGCAAGTCAGTAGAAAACGCAGCTGCAGTTAACAGTTGCTCGCCTTTAGCTAGTCTGTGATGTCGCGTAGAACAATGTCTTCACTCTTTTGTTGGTATTGTTTTGACTCTGCAGTAACTCGTCGAGTTTTGAAGTACACAAGAACTAGGAGGTTATGGATTCATCCCATTAATAGCGACAGACATTTAGGAGAGTTTTTTTCTTTACATGAAGAACTTAAAAACTATCCTGAAAAATTTTATTCATATTACAGAATGAATCATAATACATTTCAGTATGTGCTGCAGAACATTCAAGACAAAATTTCGAAACAGAACACAAATTTTCGCAGAAGTATAACAGCAGAAGAAAAATTGTGTATAACGATAAGGTAAGATTCGTTAGTACACACTTTTTGGTTTGCAGTAGAACTTTGTGCAGCATTCACTACCTCCAATTAATTGTAGTCATGCTTTTGTATTTTAAATTTCACAAACGCTTACCTCTGAGGGGAAGAGAGTTTATGGGACTCCTGAGAATCATTAGTAAGTAATTAGCTTCGTCATTTTGGGTAATGTCTTGCTGTGCCTTCAACGAAGAATCGCAGATACACCCCTTCAGAATTTTCCAACTTTTTCTTCTTTTTTCTTCATGATGTAGCGCTTGGCAGTGGTGATGGTTCATCATGTGGAGCCACTGATGACCTCACAGAATTCTTTTCATTACCTTGTAAGATAGACAGATTGATATGCCCTTTGACTCAGTGGTTCTATTTCCACTGGTAAGGAACTGTGCATAGCTCTTGGAACGTAGAAAAATCATATGACAGAACAAAGCCCGAGTGGAATTGCATTTTAATATACTATTCCCTGGATCACATGACCTTATTTTGCCAAGTTATACAAGTTATTCTCTGTAACTGTCTCTCAGGTCTTTGCATTTCGATTTCATTATTTTAATTGAAAGAATATAGAAGGATGCAAGAAAATGTCTCTTTAATTATTTATTGTTGTATAACTATGAAATGACATGGACTAAGTAAATATCTACTGTGCAAACAAAACTGTAAAAACTTCGCCCAACACCACACTTGAGTAACACATTTTACAATTTTTTTTCTAAGGTATCTGTCCACTGGCATCTCCTTTCATGCACTAGCATCGTCATTCCGGTTAGGAGTGTCCACCGTATCAGTGTTGGTGAAAGACGTTTGTATGGCCATATGGGAGTCACTTGCTCCCATTCATTTACCAACGCCAACTGTTTCTCGATTTAAAGAAATTGCCAGTGAAATGCATACGAGATGGGGATTTCCAAACTGTGTTGGATGTATAGACGGGAAGCACATACGTGTCCAATGTCCTAAACTTTCTGGCAGCATGTTTGACAATTACAAACAGTATTATTCGATTGTACTCCAAGCAGTTGCTGATGCAAATTACAAATTTATAGCTGTGGATGTTGGTGCCTACGGTAAACAGTCTGATGCAGGCGTGTTTAAAGAAAGTATGTTATATAAGAAACTTACAAATGGGGAGCTGTTATTACCGCCACCAACAAGACTTGAAGGAATGTGTCAGGAACTACCGTACGTCATTTTGGGAGATGAAGCTTACCCCTTATTAGGGAATTTGATGAGACCTTTTCCTCGCAGAAATTTGGACAACGAGAAGATTCTATACAATGATATGCATTCCAGAGCAAGAAAAGTTGTTGAATGTGCATTTGGTATAATGACCAATAAATGGAGACTACTGAGGAAGGAAATTGCAACATCCGTTGACGTAGCTGATCACATAGTCAAGTGCATTTGTCTACTTCATAATATTGTCATTGACAGAGAAGGATGCAATGTTGAAGCTGAAAAGTTTTGTAACAATGCTGATATGCAGACAGCTGGTGCCACATTCAACAGAAATTCCACATTACGTTCGAAAACTGTCAGGAACACTTTTGTTGAATATTTCGTTAAAAATGCAACTTAAAATAATTAAAAAACCTTTCAAAAATAAATTTTGGAATTGAAAGTAGTTAGCTATTTACTGTATTTTTTTGTATCTCATTTCACTGTAAATAAAACAAATAAAATTATAAAGGAAAATAATTTATATTTGTGTGTACTATCTGAAACACACTCCTTGGTTACTTCGTTCCATAATCTGGAAACTGCATCATTACTGTCATACTAGCCGAATTTCTGATACCAAATTGATGGACACAAGTTAATGTCATGTATAAGTTATTCTGCATCCATTAAAGTAAGAACATCGCAAAAAGATGTCACAGACAACAGCTTATAGTAACGTGCCACAACATGACTTTACAATGCATTGTCATCTGGTAGGGACACATTTCCGTCCCTCAGTGACACTCATATCTGTTTCCGTTTACAAGTAAATGCGAACTATTCAGTGGCGGCAATGCCGCGATCGCTGGCAAGCTATTGTTGTAAATGCATGTAAATACGGTAGATTAAATAAATTAAATAAAAGTAATTTCGCATGTATCATTATAATAAACGTAATTTTTCCTCACTGATTGTGAAATGTGAGGTAACATCTTAAAATAAAAGACGTGTGCAGTCACACTTGTGATGAAAGCAGAAGGGAGACGTGTGATGCGTGTACTGCAGAAGCTGTAGTGCTGCTCCACAGGCTCGCGCCTGCGGTCGGCTCGCGCCGGCAATATTAAACACTCGGGATGTCGCCGGCAGCCTAAAGTTACGTTGTGCAAGACGCGACAGTTGGCTCTGACTGCGACGCTGCCCCCTCCTCTTTTCCCACCCTGGCAGACGGCGACACGGCCGCAACACGACTGGAGTCGTCGCCGTTTCCCAAGCTCCGGTCGGCGGCGGCGGATTCAAATACATAAGAAAAATAAGAATTCCGATTTTCTTGGTGTAAAAAATACTGTATGTTAATGCAACTAAGTTACATCGGGTCCCAGAGTTAGTTTTTCGATACAGATTCTCCTTTTACTTTAAAAAATTGAAAAATTGAAAAGTATCTCTTCTGGTTTTGCATGTTTTTTTCGCTGTATATTACTTCTCTATCAATTCTGAGGAAAGTAAAAGGCACAAAAAATTGATGTTTGCGTATCTTACAGTTTCACATCACAGCTTGATAATGAGGTGTCTATTTTTCCGATATTCGTCACAGTTATCCCGATACTTAATTTACAAGTAACCTACTGCATAAAATTTGAATTGTGTACAGTGAAAAATGTGGTCGCTGGCTACTTTACGTATGGTTCACGTTAGGTCATACATCGTTGCCGATGAAAAGAAGCTAACATATCGAAATTATTTTTTAAGTTGAGATCAGATTGATATCGATCTCCGTTTCCGAGATTTGGGCTCATATATCTCCGGGAGCGTCGCGACTAGCCGCCAGTTCTGTCGACGCGCAACGATAATCGTGTGGTCATCACACGATAGAGAATGCATTTGTTTTGTTTCGCTGACACATTTGGACCTAATGAAACCATTTTATGTCATATTCCTCCGGTATGAGTTACTAATATTTCTCCATATGCTCTTGACAATTTCATTTAAAATGCCACGAAACGTAGGTTTCTTAAAGCCAAGTGATCAAGCAGAACCCATTTTCTTGGTTTTGCTGAGTCATCTGAACCTGTTCCAAGCTTTCTATCTCGTTTATTTCTCTGATACGAGTCCCGAATATTCCTCCATCTGTTTTTGCACATTTCACCTAAAATTCCAATGAAAGGTAAGTTTATTAACAATAAGCGCACGCTAGCTTCATTGCATTGTTTCAAGTTCTTGACAACAAGATAGGGTTACACCTTAAACATCTCTAAAGTTTTGATTCTGAACGTCTACAGTATACACTGGCAGAAATGTGGAAGAAATAATGTCCGTGCTTGTTCACAAAATTTCCCCAAATTATACTTGTTAGTTTCTCCCATGCAGAAACTTTTGGAACAAGCTAAGGCAACTTTCATAGCCGACTGAATCTTTATTCCCATCGAAATGAACTTCCATATTCTTGTATTCTGACAGCATACATCGTTATGGATGACATCAACATTTAATCTTGCCAAGCTGCACTCAAAAGATGACTCCAGGATTTACAAAAGACGAATTTCAATTGTGAACTGTCAGACCAGAAGGGCCTTGTAAAACAGTAGTGCACTTTTGGCACAAGTTTTTTTGAGCACCATCTTCTACCAATGAATTGAAGTGAATGTGACAAATTACTTATTGCAGCATACTGTTTGCGCAATCTGTTGAGAAACGCCTTCCTCAAAAACGAACATCTATTGATTACAGAAAGCTGTACAACAATCTGGTGGTGGTTTTTCACAAGTAGAAGGTATCATCAAGACACCAATCTACCGTTTGCTTTCAAAGTGAAGGTATTGTAAAATGTAACTTTCTCGTTGTACTTTAGATTGTTCATTTTATAATGTATTTGCCGTTTTCAATTTTTATCGTCACAAAAAAGAGTAATGCGAAAATTGACCTTCAAGTTCATTTTCATCATTCTTATTCTACATCTGCATGGATTATACTGATTTTCATAACAGGCCTGAAAAATTTGCATTAATGGGAAAATATTATATATTTCACTCACCTGCCAGTTTCAACTGTGCACCAATTTCTTCCCAAATTCTGTCTCTGAACATAGTGTCTCTATATTTAGGGTTCTTCAAATCGTAAAGGCAAGGCTGTTGCGAGACCAGCTCACAGAGCATCACATCCTGTGAGTGGCTCATTTCAGTTTTCCTTGACTGGCTCGACATTTTTCTCGCAGCCGTACGTCTTTGTGTCGTGCGACTTCCGTCGCAACACTGCTCACTGGTGCAGTGCTGCGACAGCTGCCGCAACAGTCGCGCGTCGCATCCCAAACTCGAACTGCGCATGCGCCAGCGGACAACTTCTGACGTCACGTAGCGACCCGTCGCAGTCGCTAGTGTGCGTCGCGTCTTGGACAACGTACCTTAAGTCCGCGCCGATCGCGACATGGGACAATAAAACTGGCCACCTCGCTATTTCTCTAAGTCCGGTAAGCTGCACAATCTGGCAACACTGTAGACTGCGGCACTTCCTGGAGCAAAACTTGTCCCATGATGGAGAAACTATAGGCTGATTGCACCTGTGGTCTAGCGGTAGCGTGCGTTGTTTCTGTTCATAATGTCAGTGGATCGAGAGCAGCTGGCATAAAATATTTTTATAGCCTCTTCTGCCTGAATACTGAACACGTGAATGTAATAGTAGCGCAGATTCAATCTATTTCGCTTTCTGACACACCGGTATCAAAATTTTGTCCAGTAACCATTTTGCGGCAGATTTCCTGCAGACTGTCCTCCTCTGGACGCCGTAATCGGCAAAGCTCCGGGATCCACTTGCTGGCTACCGGCAGTGGCCGTGGCGACAGCTGCGGCGTTGCACTCCCCCGTTCTTTATCGAAAGCGCCTGCTACCGCTCATCGCTTCTGATGATTTAAAACGCTTTATTATTAAATGTTGCTCCACAGATAATTTCTACGATTTCCATTCACACTCAAAAGAACGGAGACAGACGCCGTGATTAGTAAACGGGTATTATATTACATTAATCAGTGAGAGCGGAGTATGGCCCGAAATTAAGTTTATAGACTGGGACGAAATTAAACCACGTCATTACATTCGATCAATTAATAACTGCTTCATACCTCGTTTCTTTTCCTTTCAAAGTCAATTATTTGTGCAACTTTTGGCCAATATTCGGATGTTTTCGTCAAGCCAGAGTGAGCGTCTGTGGTGTAAAGTGTATTACAGTCTTGTTTCATTCCTTATGGTAAGTCTATGTGATAAATTGTGTGAATACCTTGCAACGCATGCTATGTAGCAGTGCAGGAACACTGCACATTTGGTGTTCCATATATGGTTTCATGAACTATTTAACGTTGATCGGAAGTGATATATGACGAACAAAGCTCAAATTCGTATCGTTGACAGTCAATTTGAATCTTTTCAGGAACCATTTTACAGTGAAGCATCTTGGCATTCGGAAAGCAGACATCCATGATATTAACATAATTTGCTAAGTTGAAATTGCACGAAGATTGATGTGTAAAGGCATTGTTCAGATTTGGTTCAAAATGGTTCAAATGGCTCTGAGCACTATGCGACTTAACTTCTGAGGTCATCAGTCGCCTAGAACTTAGAACTAATTAAACCTAAGGACATCACACACATCCATGCCCGAGGCAGGATTCGAACCTGCGACCGTAGCGGTCACGCGGTTCCAGACTGAAGCGCCTTTAACCGCACGGCCACACCGGCCGGCATTCACATTTCGTATAAGGAATTTTTACTAGCAGTTTGCAACTCCATTAATTAAAATTGAAAAGTTGTACTCAGCAGCTTTCATCGAGATTGGAACTGCAATCTCATATAGCCCAAGCATCGCAGCACACAAGGGAACCATTTTTTTTTTTTTTTTTTTTCCCACTGAGCTAACGACACACTGCCGGCAACAAGCCCACGATAGTCATTGCGATATTGCCTGAGCCTCAAAACGCAACCTTAAACCCACAAACAGGTGTTATGTATGTGAAGAACGCCGTTCTTGGAGTCCAGAAATTAAATACACTTTATAGGTGTCTCATCTTACAGTGAATTATATCGTATGAGTCTTCGATGTGGAAAACGAATGTCAAGTGAATTTAGCGAAGTAATGCCGGGCTACACCCGGAAGTAAATGCTCTATCACAGTGTTGACAAATACTTGCTACGACGGTGCCAATTCTCGCCTCTCTTACGAGGCAGCTCTTCAGCGAAATGCTTGCCGTGATTCTCCGATACGGTTCTTCAGAGGGGAGGCGCGCGTGCACGTTCGGTTTTCCTGCGGCGTTCTCCCCTGACAGTTTCTGACGTCGCCTTGTGGGCTATGTATACATTTGAGGCTTTCAATCATCATTAATCCAGAATGATACACGTTTCACCCTCCGGCGTGGAAGAAGGCTGTTGACGCTGACATATCATTTCAACGTTGGGAAAGCAAAACGGATGGTTCAGTGTTCCTCATTCAGCGTAAAGCATGTGAGATAATTTTCCGTAACGTTCGTAATCACCTCAAAATTCAATCGAAGTAAAAATACATCGGAAGCGTATTTGAACGGAATATAATGTAAGATATTAAACGCTTTGCTCCTCGATGTCGAATGTATCCACGTGCAATCTTTTGCAGCAACGTATAGAATGTCATGATTACCACGACAATGAAGAAATATGTTGGTAGGGATGGAAGCAAGAAGAGACTCAGTCAACAAATATTCGATTCCTCATGGCATCCATTTCATTTGACACGTAAGAAGAGGTAAAACGGGATATTACTTTCGTTAACGCGAAAGATATACCAGACATATGGATAACGAGAAAGTATGCGTCTTCATACGTTTCCTCCTTGAAATCTGTATGCTCTATTATATACTAAGTAGCTTGATTATTGTTTCCGTAATGTTACGCTCTTGTTTGGCCCTTAAAGATGAACAGGTTCCAAATGCGTGTCTCTGCATGAAAGTAGTTGTTTGAACCCTTCCTGTATTGTTTGTGTTTTTTGCTTGGAATTCATGAAGGAGACCACTGTGCCTTCTCCCCTCGAGGGTTAGGTCTCAAAACTAAACCGTTTTTTATCCAATGGCATAATTTATTCAGACAACATCAGCACAAGACTATCAAACAAAGTCATCCATTTACAGTTGCAACACTCTAACCAGCAGCTGACCGAAGGGTAATCCACGGTCATGGTCCGAAATTAGCAGCTCTCTGCTACTGTGGCAAAGTCCGTACTACATTTTCGATTCCGCAGCACCTGTTTATCTGGTAACGCTGTGTTAAAACAACAGGAATAGTTGCAGAGTTGTGCCAGCATATCTGTCCTCCATTGTCAACTTTATGTATCTCTTTTCTCCTGTAGCGTTGATCACGAGAAGTAGAAGTAAATGAGTGTATTCTGCATAACGTAACATTCAGTATTCCCTTCTTTCATAGCCACTCTTCATGTGCATCGATAGCAAATAGGGATGTGAAAACTCTTGCGAGTGAGAGAATGACAATAATAATCGTAACAAGAACAAGCAAATGATGAATGAAGTTTATTGCAATGCTGAACGAGAATGGCTGTGAAAATATAAATCTATAAAAATAGGTTGATCATTGAGTTGGCACAATGCAAAATCTTCTTAGCATTTTGTTACTGAATTTAGTTCTGGATGTTTGCAGAAAAAATGGAAAAGTCGATACTTCTCGCTAGTGTAATATAATGTGAACCTTAGAACACGACTCAAGCAGGTCTCCAAGTAGCTACCAAGGCAGTGCTGCAGTCTGTTCCCTGACACTGCTCTGATGACGGTTAATGCAGATAGTTCCGATTATGAAATACAAAACGTATTGCAGGTTACTTGTTAGGATCGTAACATTAAATTTGCGATGTAGATGGCACATGAACGTGACGACTATCCAGATTACTTATCAATATAAAAAGACAATATTATTTGAATGGAGCAGGATTACTCAACATGAATTTTGAAATTGGGTTACTGACCGCACAGGTGCTAAACGTCGTCAAGAGTATACCAAGTCCCAATCGCACTAACAGTATGAAGCTCGAGGCTTTCACATTGCTATCTGCACCCTACTCCAGAGAGCCCTCGGAGGAGCTGCACTAAGTTGGCGATGTAATGGAAGACCTTCAAACCGATAACAGATCACATATTGAAAAATACAAGCGAATTCTCTTGCAGCTTAAGCTTATTGTAACTAATCTAAAATGATTGGAGAGCAACATTGTCCTATTCAAAAAAAGTAAAATGTTACACACTGTTGACGTCAAACGGACATTATATACGTCCCGTCTTGTGTCCTACTCATCTATAATATCCGGTGTACTATCAAAATGATTATATATAATGGATGCTAATGTAATGCATCGATACCAGATGGTGGGTTCACAACACTATTGATGCGAAAATAAAAAAGCAGTTCGCAAAAGCGCAGCTGTACTTTTTCGTACGTTTTCACCTCCAGATCTACCACAGATAATGTATACTGACAAACTTAGTCATTGTCCCTGTAGTTTTTTCCCTCTTGTTTCAGACCAAGTTGATTAAAAAAAGTACAAATTCGTGACTCTTACAGATGCTTCGAATCTGTTCAGTAATTTTGTCAGTAATTTTGATGTGACTTAAGATCAGTTAGGTCTACGATCATGGCAACCTCTGCGAACTTGTTAGGACACACTTACATGTGACAGGTATCACCTGATTTAAAATTTACTGAAAGGAATTGATACATCGTTTGCAGCAAACCTGGAACAGCTTTCGGAGGCAACTACCATTTTATAAAGTCACTACAACTACGCTGCCAAGGAATTCCAGCATAAACACTCTCATTGCCACAATCGCGGCTGCAGTATATAACTGATAAACTCGCAAAATGAAAGATGAGACAAGGGGTAGCTTCTGCATGAAATGACCTTGTATTCACAAAATATTCAGAATATTTCATAGAGAAGACAAGAAAACGTCAGGCGAATTTAGCAGAATAAATCTGTCCCACAGCTGCAAATCATTGTTATGCCTACAGGATTGCCAAGTGATGCCTACAACGTTGCAGTCAGGACCACGCTGACAGCAAGAAGAACGTGTTTTCGTAGCCTGAATATTTCATGATAGGATCCAGACATCCAATCTGTCGCGAGAGATTCTGCCCTCCAAATTTTTGGCCATGTGCCTACAATTTAGTAATGACCCTCTGATGGCTATTCCCATTGATGTGATTCGGATGACGAGAAAGCCCTGCTATGGGTTATCTATATGTTTACTGAAAGCAAGCGACATTACATAATAGCAGGAAGCCTGTCATATACTTTCAGATAATGTTTCCTGAACCTCAGACATATATCATTTTAGCATCCTTACCCCATCAAAAAGGATTTCTTGTTATTGCATTTGACATACAAGTTACAACTGAAGGCCTCAGGTGTCTTGCTTCCCACATAGCAAACAATGGTTACCACTCTCACTGTCGCATGTCATACCCTAATTCCTTCAGCATCATCTGGTTTAGTTTCGACTACAGTTCGTTATCCTTAGAAATATGTCCATATTTCAAAAAGGATAAGTATCATCTCTATGTAATGTTCACTGCGGGGTTACTCAAGAAGCTTTTCGAATAGAAGCGAAAATCGCTGAGCGGATGAGAACTTTACTTCGTGGTACACCTCAGAACGAAAGAAACAAAATAACAGGAAGAGCAGCAGGCTCTTCATACTGAGCGTGGGCACTGTCAACGCAGCGCCCTTAATTTGGCCATATTCCTCCGAATTTACTTCCCGATAACCCAAAGGCGCTGTCACTACAAAAATATCAGCATATTCACACAGGAATTACTATCCACATGTAATTGCTAGAATACCTTGCTACGTCAGGTATCAGGTATGTGTTATCAGACGCTCGATCTGAGCTGTTAATTTTTATTGAATCAACCTGCTGTGTTAAGGAAATTGATCAGAGTAACTGAATGAGTTTATTATTTTGGTATAATGTATGAAAACCCACTTTTCCCACTTATCGTATCCTAAATATACGTCGACTGGGTTGAGAGAACGGCCGGTGAGGCCGTGCGGTTCTAGGCGCTTCAGTCTGGAACCGCGTGACCGCTACGGTCGCAGGTTCGAATCCTGCCTCGGGCATGGATGTGTGTGATGTCCTTAGGTTAGTTAGGTGTAAGTAGTTCTAGGTTCTAGGGGACTGGTGACCTGAGAAGTTACGTCCCATAGTGCTCAGAGTCATTTGAACCATTTGTGAGTGCTCGGAACCATTAGTTTATAAGTAGGAATGTGTTGATTTACCATAATTTTTTAGTAATGGTCAATTTAAATTCATGATTTTGGTTAGTTTGTATCAAAATCTGATCTGGAAGTGCAGGAACATATTAACTCGTGGCTTCAACTAATCGAGCTGCTACGAGAAATTCATGGTAGAAAGTAATGTTCTTAATTTTGATCTGAAAAAATTAATTTTCAAAGAAGCCATTTGTAGCTTGCATGTGTTTCAATTTGTATTTTGACGGGTTTCTGAAATTCATGGATGAAGGAAAGGTTGCTAATTTAATATGAAAGAATAAGAAGTCACGTTTTGTGAAATGAGTCAGTAGAAATTTACGTGTGAAGCTGATTTTTAGAACAACAGGATTTGAAAGATACGTGGGAATCAGTGAGACCGGTTTCCTGAATTAAATAAAGGGGAACCAGCATAACAGTAATTCGTGTAGCCATGCTATGCAATCTATACACGAACTGTAAGTATTGTGAAAAGTTCTGTGTGTGTATTTATGTATCTTTTGGAAGGGAGGTTTTGGATGGTATATTATTTAATGGTCTCGAGATATTATTAGGAAATCAGTCTAAGTAACTTGTGGAGGTTTTTTTTCAGTTGGAATAACGTGCCGCGCACGAATATGAGCGGAACGTAAATTTCAGAATCGCGACCGTGCGAACTTTCCAACCACGCGAGACTTTGTTAACATCGAGGCACATCGATAAGTGAGAGGTGTTTTTGGGATGAGACAGTGATTGAAGAAGTTACAGAATTTTTCTAGAACTAGTCCGCGTTGAGATACGATCATTGCTTTGTCCAATGGTAATAAGAGTGATAGTGTGTGGCTGTGACATTATGAATCAAGCATTGTGGGCTATCCTTCGTTCCTTCCCGTAGGTGAGACAATGGTTATCTTCGTAAGAAACCATAGGAAGTAGAAATATCTTTATATGAGCTGTTACAAGATCATCTGTTAGGGAATTTAATCCTGTATGTTACTGGTAACACCGTTATTATGTTTTGAGAGATGAAAGTAAGACAGAATGAAACGAAATAGATTGTAGAACGGAGGAGGAGTTGTTATGCAGGTCCAGTTACGATTCCGGTTACTTACGCTTTTTCTTTAAACACCGTCAGGTGATTAACAGTGTACCAAATTTGGGGTTAATACTACAAAATCAAACATTTATCCGTTGTGCATACATTTGTTTATTTATTTCCTTGAGTAAAGAATTTAATTAGTAGTTGCTATGTGGAAGAATCACGCAGTGACACATTTAATGAGAATACACAGGGACCATTTAGCTTTAGTAGGTTTCCGGAACACTTTAGGACCACGCAACTGGTTTGACCTTTATTTTTCTTTCAGTACCCTACCCATCCTCCCTCGTTTTCTATAATTGCTCGAAGGCGTCTGGGAAGTGATAAGGCTAAATTCCTCGAGAGGTTGAGAACCTAAGGACACCACACACATCCATGCCCGAGGCAGGATTCGAACCTGCGACCGTAGCAGTCGCGCGGTTCCAGACTGAAGCGCCTAGAACCGCGAGACCACTCCTATGCTTTGGTAATGATGAGGTCGAGTGTAGGTTGTTCAATACAGTGCAGCAGTCTGTTGAACTGTTAGACTCGTTGCATGGTTGTAAAGCTAATCTGCTTCGCTTATTCAAAACGATTGATTGCCTTCACTATAGAATTCTTTCTTCTGTACATCCACTGTCAAAGATATATAGAAGAAAAAAATCTGTTTTATAGTGAGATATTTTCTACGGACTTTACACGTGCTCGTTCGCTCAATGTGTTGCATTTACGGAAGGCGGCCGTGGCCGCTGACGTCACCTGTTCACACCTCGTGCCAACGCGGCCCCGCGCTCGGAGTAAACGCCTGCAGTTGAGGTAAATGGCTGATTTCAGGAATGTTAATAAAATAATCTTCCCTTCATATTAGTGAGAACTAAATATCACTACGAGTACGTATCTTTATGTAATGCTCATTGCTCAAGAACAATTCGTGTATGCAACGTTGCTGTTATGACTAAGATCAAGAAATCTGCAAATCGTAACCCAGTTCATATATTTGCATGCACCTACGGAATATTAAACATGAAAACAGTTTGTTTCTTTGTCATATAATTTTAATCAAGGCAATGCGGGCAGTTGCCAGCTGATATCAAAACTGAATGTAAAGGATGAATAATGAAAAAGATATACAAGAAACAAATCTCGAACCCATGAACAACTGTGTACTATCCTGGAAACGTGCTGATCCGGCTATCATACAATTTCAAAGGATGAGAAAACCATCCTGTCCACTTTTCGGGGACGATATTTCCTGACAGAAAGCACACTAGGGTGAGCGGCTTTAGGTTGAGACACAAGGAACCTCAAACTACGTCACCAGTACGTTCACTCTCCGATTCCTAGCCCCGTCACCACGCACTTCCAATGTCAAAGTGGCTGGCAGAAACCAGCGCGAACGACCTGGGATTTGGTGATACAGGGCTCGTCTCTCCTGTTTGACAGATGTGTTATCATTCACCCATGTCAGGAGGTGAGGAAATGCACTTACGAAGACGTTGAACACATTTTAATTTTACATGTGGACTTTACTGCGCAGTTATATTCTAAGTTACGAGAAGTGACCTGGAGAAAAAGAGTGTATACCTTGGGGGAAATGTTATAGATCATGACTGTAATGTTAGTAAAGTACTGTAAAGTATATTTTATCTCATGCTTAACTTTAAGAGAAAAATCAGTCAAGGCAGTCAACAGTGAAAAGTACAGCATGCCTCCAAGAAACGTACGAATATCGTACTATTTTAATAAAAGGAAATATAGATCGGTTTATTGGGGCAGGCCAATTCGGGAACAAAGTAAGAACAACCAAATCAGTTACAGGTTCGTATGTGCTGCTAGTTAAAAGAGAAGAAATGAACCGATAAAGAAATAATGCCTTCATTGATTTAGGAATGGTTCGAAATGGAAGGTATAATTTTACTATTATAAAAAACTGGCCTGGATTGAGTTGATTAGCTCAATAATCAATACAAATGGAATAAAATGGGAATATGACGTCTGGAAATGAGTAAGCGAGGACGTCCTTTGTCTACATATCTGCTTCGAATATAGGGTATTAAAAACAAGAAATCCATATTTCGAGAGCTGATAGGATGGACAGAAATAAGACAAACATATTCAGTAAACAAGAGCAATGAGTCTGAAATGATTATCTTAAGAGCAATGAGCACTTCCTCACCTTTACCACTGTGAAAAACATCTGTCTTTCTACTTAAAACACTTTTCTTGTACAGAAGAAGTGCGTGTAGCTCTTACGATATGCAGTTTGTCTTGTTTTAGTCCATACTACCGACTCGCAAAGTATGGAAAACCACTTTCCTTAACACCGTGTATATATATTACAGAAGCAATACAAACAACGGAACAGTTAACATTAAAAGTTAAATTCAACTGTGAAAAGATACGCTGCATCACATTTGTTAACAATGTCCTAATCATTCCAGATTTAGAAACAAAATGAACAAAATTTTGCAGGTATTACCCGAAAATCGAGAAGATAATAACACTGGAATGTAAGAACAACCACCAATGGTAATGGCAATGAGAAAAAGTAATAAACATAGGAACACAGCAATAAAAACTGATGGCATTAAAAGTATAGCACTTCAGCCACGCCAGGACCAGAATGAGAGAGAAATAGATGCTTAACAAAAGTAAAGCGAATAAAAGTGCTAGCAAACCATTTATGTTTACGAATAATATTCTTTCAAGTAAACATACAAGTGATAGAAACATAGAAACACACTGCAAAATGGACGATGTGGAGTACTCTTTTCTTTGGAAGTGAAAGACTGAATCTGAAAAAATAAAGTATAATCCGCCTACAGGTAACAGGATACTGAATGTTGTGGAAAATGACCAAAACAAGGTAGACGGAGATAGAAACGAATCGCAGAGTCGTGTAAGAAGTAACTGTGGAGAGAAGCCTAAGAAGAGAAAAGGTAAGTAGGAAAATTTATGTATATCAGTTTTTTATACACGGCGTCTTCCTTACACATACAATTATCGAACGAGGCACTAAGAAAGAGACTAAGATGATGCCCGGGAAAGCTATATTTCACGGCCATCAATATCAAAGCAAGGTGGAGATATCAAAATTATACGTCGGACAAAGTAGATTAGTCGCTTCGATAAGAAGTAGAGCCTATCAAAGTAATGAATAAATCGTAGGAGAAACCGGAAATACTCTTAATTGTTCCACACGTCCACTCTTCACACCTGCAGAAGATATATTTCACCGTCTGGGTACAGCATTTCAGCACTCGGCTTCATAATGGCATTCAGTATGTTAATGTAGGCCTCTCCGTTGAGAATTCCTTCTATTCTCCAGAGAGGACCTGCCCCATGAGCCGAAATATAGCCCCATACAGCTACAGAGAACCGTCCACTTCTTTGTCTTTCGTTAATATACATTGGCTGGAAGCGTTGTCCTCGTGGGCGGTATACCTAACGCAAAAAACATTTGCGTGTTAATGCAAATATTCACAAATTCAGGGGTTACAATTACTTATCAGATGAGGGATGAACTACTAAAATCATGATATAGGGAACTGTTTATATTTATTATTTTGTGCTTACTACAAATGTAATGTCACTAACAGCATAAACTAATAACTTTATAGAGAAAATTTCGTGTCTCACCTGAACAGGGGCGTCGCTACAGGAAGAAAATATTTTTTCATCCGAAAAGATGACTCTGCTCCAGTCAAAGTCGATATGTTGTGCGGCAAAAGCCATGCGGTCAATCCTCTGATAGTCGGTCAATGACTGCTTTACAGCAGCTCTCCGACAATATAATCCGGCGTCTTTCAGTCTCCTCGCAACAGTCTTTCCGCTGCCGGGAAACTGAGATAGCTCTTTCAGGCCACGGCAACTGAGGAATGGATTAGCACGTATATTCTCCAAAACACGATGATCATCTGCTGCAGTAGACACACGGCGCCGGCCACTTCCTCTTTTCCGCTCTATATAGCCCCTTTCCTGGTAGTCTTTCCACCAGCGTCTAGCTGTTCTTGCCGGTACTCCACACTTTTCTCCAGCTTCTGATGCCGAGTAGTTGCCATGCTCAATCAGTGCAACCACGCGCACCCTACTCTCTCGATTCCACTGCGACTGCATTGCGACTGTCGCCCTTGTGACGTTACCATGCGTTTTATAGAGAGAACCATTTACAATTCAGTGGAGAAACAACGACTGACAAAATAAAAGAATATCTTTTTTCAGTTATCTGACACACAAAAATATAAACTTCGTTAAAATGCTTTGTCGTTTCTTTCTTAACAGTGATTCTTGACAATCATTAGGCAAAATATTAAACGATGCTGTTGTTCATTTAAGTCAGCCCACAAATAAGCAATGAAAGATAAATTAAGGTTTCTGTCCCACTTATAATATCCATGTAATCTATTTGACTTATTACTTGAGTAACATGTTGAAAAAACACTGCGCCCTCTTGACACTGCCACTCGCAGCATGTGACGTCATGAGCAGTGGGCCCAGACACGTGGTGTTTGTGTTGACGAAACAGGAACGCTGCTGCAGCCACCGTGGTGTGAAAATAGCAGTCGGTCTTGACCATGATCACATCACTCGAATACCCAGAAACTGACTCCCATTCTCAAATCCAACGAAACTAGTGAAATCTGCGTTACGCGACTTTTCATCATGACAAAAACACCCTTCCCATACGCTACCAGACTCGAAAGCATTCAGTAAATGAATTTTTCGAAATGTATATAAATCACTTCTGTATCTTGTGACGTAAAACATGGGCATTGATACTGCCCACAGTGCTGCTGCCAGCAGGCCCTTCTTCAGAAGTGGTCTTTTGTATTTTCAAATCGCTGCTCAATTTGATGCTCTAAAGCAAGCCAGAGCTTTATGGGTGTCTAACTTACGGTGTGACTAACACACGATATAACGCTTTAGGAATTATCTGAGGCCGGAAACAATGAAAAAATGTGCGTCATCAAGGAATGGGCTGAAATTAAAATCAGTGATGGTCGCAAGCGAAACGTTACCTAACGTGACCAGGTATTCTATCAATTACACGTCGGAAGGAGCTCCCATATGAGTACACTGATGCTTTTGTATCAAGATCACATTTTGTTCTATCAGGAACTAAATTCGATTGAAACTGGTCCAACTTCACGGCACTACATCAAACCCTCCGGACGCTCGCTATGGTCAACTTGCTCCTCTTAATATTATTTTGTTTCACTCGGTCTGGAGTGTGCTGCAAATTGAAAGGCTCGTTCAGCGGTTCTGAGCACTTTTATAAGCACAATTTTTTGATTGCATCACGGTAAACATTGCATGTAGATGTTATTTCTCTTTCCTTGATGTATAGCCTTTAATAAAAGGGTAATGAGCAGCAGTAAAGTTACGTAAGGCTATGCAGAATGTATTAGGTCAGGAAATGAGACGGTGGTAGTCGTAGGCGTGGTTTCCCATGTGGGCAGCAAAATAACTGCTGCGCAGAAGTAAGAAGGATATGAAATGTTGTCTGGAAATAGAAACAATAGCTTTATTGAAAAATAAAATCTGCTACATCCAAAAATGAATTCAAATATCAAGGCGTATACTCCGAAAGTATTTCTCTCCGTTTCTGCTGTTATTTGATGATGTAGGTAAGCACGAACAGTGGTAATACATGGGCTTTAACCATGATACGAGTCACAGACGTGGGAATATTACTCAAAGGGTTAACAATTAGGTTTTCTGCTCTTTTTAGACATGTAGGCATACCGCCATACCTGCCATTCGGACTGCAATGCATCCGCATCCGTTCGTGAAGAATTCCTGCTAAGGAAACGGAATCTTCTTGCCACTAACGTAGTCAAGGACTCACAACGTCGTACACCTTTGTTGGCAACTGTGTTAGTATGAGAATGATTTGCGGTTGTGGGGCTACATTGTATCTGCTACATCCATTTAATATTTTCTTGTCATCTCGATGAAATATTGTCAATAATTATCACAGAAGGAGTGGTTTTGAGTTAGGAAACGTATTTCAGTTCAAAATGGTCGCTTCATGCGAAAGGTGGTCGTACTCTTCATGTTTCACGTTGGGAGCTGTATACGTCAGCTACGATTATGGTAAGGGCAGTATTTACTACTGTGCGAACAAGGCACTGCTGCAGTAAAGTGCTCAAATTGTGTAACCATAGCTGCTTTTTTTTTTCATTAGTTCCAGTTGTTCTGCAGAAGCTTGATCTTATCAATTCCTTCCGCTAGTGCTCTTTTTTAAGTTCTAATGACTAAAGGACCAAACTGCTAGGGTCAACAGTCCCTAGACGTAGAAACTACTTACACTAACTTTAACTTATTCGAAGGACAACACACACATTCATGCCCGGGGGAGGACCCGAACCTCCGGCAGAAGCGGCCGTGAAATCTGTGACACGTCGCACTCGACCGCGCGGCCACACCGCGCGGCAACTACTACTCTAAAGGTCAAAACTGAGAGACTATTCTTAGCCCTCCGTATCGTATGTGTTTCGAAAACCTCTCAGGATTTGCGACAGTAGTATTCTTCGCGAATGCCAATCTACAACAACAACCAAACAAGCCTAAGTCCCTGAAGAGACTAGAATTATCTGTCAGGGACCCGAATTTGTGTTGTTTACATCATCTCGCTGTCAAACAAGACGGTAACAGTCACTGAAGCAATACACGAGGTTATTATTGATGTGCCCGCAGCTCGTGGTCGTGCGGTAGCGTTCTCGCTACCCGCGCCCGGGTTCCCGGGTTCGATTCCCGGCGGGGTCAGGGATTTTCTCTGCCTCGTGATGGCTGGGTGTTGTGTGATGTCCTTAGGTTAGTTAGGTTTAAGTAGTTCTAAGTTCTAGGGGACTGATGACCTTAGAAGTTAAGTCCCATAGTGCTCAGAGCCATTTGAATCATTTGAACTATTTAACACAAAATGACATTAAAAATTTAAGTTATTCACAAGCAGCTAGTTGAGAATATGTATTAACATTAAATGACACGACGAACCGTCTTGTTCTGCATTTGGATTCAAACCCAGCTCATGCAGACTAAGCAAAGATTTCGTGACTGGCGGACACTAACAGTCATTCCTGATTAGGCATACAGAGAGTGATATACCTCGATTTTAGACAGTATCAGTTAGCAAATATCAACTTTAAATTGCATAACGCAAACATTTTTAACAGACGCGAATTCCTACCCAGCATCTATTGTCCCTGTTAACGAACGACGAGAGATGTTAAATATTGCTTCTTCACAAGTAACTTACTTGAAATGCCGTGAGGTAAAGCTGTGTGTTGGACACGGATTCGAACCCGGAACCTAATCGGATTGCTATCGAAGCACAGTCAAATGTGACATATCGGAATTTTGCGGCAGTAGCTAGATGTTTTAACTGAAATGACGAGACGAAACATTAATTTTTTCCTTCCCAGGACTCCAACCCGGCACCTATCGCTGTTATATTCTAGAGAAAACGAACGTTAAATATGGGTTTGTTGCACCAGCAGTGACATGTGAGCATGTTTGAACTGAAATAATATGACGAAGAGTTCAGCGCTCACTGGGAATAGAGCCCCACACATATCGTTGTTGACTACACACAAAGAGAAGTCAGCTACCGAATTTTTCTCCACCAGCTCCTCAGAATAGCATCTTGAACGTACAGTCATCTCGCAAATAGTTCTGTGTCTCACTGGGAGTTAAAAACGTCAGATATCGTTAGTGTTGACAGCGAATGAAAATACATTAAAAATCAAAATTATTATCCACCAGCAGATAGGTGTTCTCATGATAGAGCTTGATAATACATAATTAAATCTTTAGTGCCGGGCCAGGATTCGATCCCATTCACGCGTAATATGTGAAGGTGTTGAGGAATCTGCAGTTTTGGACAAACAACAAATTGTAGCCGTGCTGTATTGCCACGAAGGGATCAAATTCCGCG